>NW_010229515.1:112053-127388 GCF_000690775.1 Eurypyga helias
CTTCTTTTAGGGCCCCTTCCACTACCCTTCTCACACCAAAAGGAGCCTTAGTGCCAGGTTTAGTCTTTTCCTAGAGCTGTGTGAATGTAAAATGGGGCTTAAGGATTTTTCACCTTTAGATGTCTAGTTCAAATCTAGCCTGGGGTTAACCATGACTGAAACTTTAAACCCCTAGTGACGTCCCTCAGATCCTAAGGGACAGGGCTGTGAGCTCCACCACGACTGACACTAATTGAAAGAGAGAAGCCAAGGGTTAATTGCCCGGGTGTTATCAGCTAACTTGTCTATGGATCATGCTGGTTAGTCTCTCAACACACCCCTCTGGCTCCGGTCACCTCAATACACTTGGGGTTTAAATGAGGGGCAACCCTGGGGAAAGGCTGTCTATACACTACCCTTTCGTGGCTAAACAGAGGCCTTTTGTCCCCAGGGCTGCTAGTCTGCTGCCAGCACACACACAAGATTACACAGCAAGCAAAAGACTCTATTAGAGTCAGGGGGGGTCACTTTTTCTGCAGCCAGAGTAGAGCTGAAAAGAATCCTGAAATGAACTCAGAGCAGTGACATGTGAGACCTGCTCTAACAAATACTGCGTTGCTTTTAATTCCTAAAAGGGGATTGTAAATAGTATTAAAACATGCCAGTTAAATAAATTAGACATGCTGATGTGCATTGCCTAGAAATGTATCTCCAGGATATTAATTGTGCCCTGTAGATTGTGCTTTCCGCTAAGCGACCACAGAATGTGCCGGAAGTGACTGGTTCACGCCGCACTGCTCTGTGACGTTCAGCGGATCATTGTTTCACAGCGGGTGACAATCCAGGACTTGAGGTGTGCACACTGGGCTCTGGTTGAGCTCCTTCTGCTGGCCAGAAGCAAAATTTAGTCTATTGTACTCCCACGCAAAGACATTTGTGGAACCCCTTGGAGTCAACCAAAGACCCTGTTAGCTTCCTCATAGTTAAACGAAGGAGTTGCTGGCTCTGCATCTTGTCTCTCCCTTTACCACTGCTGGGAAAAACACAAGCTGGAGGTGAGATTCGTTTTTCAGTAAAGGGGCTACTTACTGGCTGAGCTCTAGAAAAGGGCTGTACCTTTCTGGTTACACCCCGTAGGCACCCATCCCTCCCTGCAAAGGGCAGGCTGAAAGTTTTTAGGAGGGAAGTTCATGCAGAAAGATCCGAGGCATTTGCTTTTGTCAGAAATCTTTTTGAATCCTGACAGCCTAGCAGGGAAACTTTTTATAAATCTGCCATTATTAGCAGTGTGCTAAGACTACTCCATTTTTGTTGTTTCTGAGCTCCCAGGCAGGGAACAGCCAGGTGCTCTGGATGCCGGAGAGGTAGTTTATTCACCAATGGCACGCGTGTGCAAGTTCACACACGCTCAAACAGTGCCCCTCGCCTGCGTTTTCTAGCCCTGCAGCTATCATGGGCCTCAATGAGAAGTTTAGTCTCTGGGTGCCCTTCAGCCTTAGGTTCTGCTGCTGCACCTGCAAAGCAAGAGCTTAATTAGTGTTAATTATAACAGCAGTTCACTAAGAACTGGACGAACAGACTTGCGGGCAATGCAGAAGTTAAAAGACAGCAATGATCTGGGATGTGTGTTGGCTGGTGCAAGTCGGTGCTAGGCAATAGCCCTACAGAGCTGTGAGAAGAGCTGCCTTTCCCTAGGTTAGCATTAGCTCCTCATTATCATATCAAAGGAAAAGGCAAGCAGACTCCTCCACACATGCTCAACAGAGGCAGAGGAGTTTGGGTTTATTGCAGAAACTTTTCCTTCCCCTTGTCTGCCTCTGTTCCAACTTCCCAAGTTTTATTCTGAGGTTGGGGTTTGAATAAGCCCCAAAACACAAAAGGAAGTTGAGACAGAGTGGGTGACTGTCACGTCTAGATTCTCAGAGCTTTACTTGAAAGCTCGGCTCCCGTTGAGTCAGGTGCACCAGGGAAGAGTGGAGGTGGATGAGACAATCTCAGAAGCTGTTTCTAGCCCTGGCTCTTACAACTCCGTTTTCTTCAAGTGGAATGGTAGGTTAATGGTTGACAAATGGGAAGAGACATCTCTCGTTCCAGAGATCAAATTGCACAACAAATTAAAATGCTCCCTGAAGGCACTCTTGCTCCCTCTCCTCTCAATCCATGTAAAGCCAAAGACAGCCTCCACTGATTTCAGAGCAAGCTACAGCTTCTGTCACTGGTGCTCAGATTGAAGGCTGTCCCTTTGGGTAAGAAATGTCATGGGCCAGTCTGTGTTCATCAGGGGCTTGGCTCATTTCTGTGCAGTGAAACCTCTGGGCAATGGAGGTTTCTCCCCATTTGATTCATAAAAGCTCAAAAATTAGACTGTGCTGCTGCATTCTGTAGGAACCAGCAAAAAATCCAAACTGTTTGTTTTATGTAAGCTTTTTTATATACATAATGTCCTCAGAGAGCTATATAGTTATACCAAAATGAGATTAAAGTTTGTTCTTCCACATCTAGTGGTTCTGTTTGCAAATCCAGGAGCTAAGCATTCCACAGTTGCCATAATTTCACCCCTGTAAATAGCCCTGCACAGCTGTTAGAGCTCCTGAGCACCCCCAGGAAAATCAAGATGTTGCACCAAAGTGAAATCTGTATCTACGTGCCCCTGGAATTAGATCATTCACCCCGTTCTAACAGAAGGGTCTAATTTAGATGCTTTCCGACACTACCCGTCTCTCTGCATCAGTGAGAAAGGAAAGAACATAGTTGTTTTGACTCGGACCAGCACATCCTAAATGGCATTGCCTACGGTGAATCCCATCCTGAACGCTGAGACAACTCCGAAAGGCGATCCCTCTACATCTCCTTGTTTACATACAAGCCCGAGAGTATACCCACACAGTACTGCATTTTGCGTTAGATCCCTTCTGCAGCCAGCTGATACCTGGAGTTCTTTAACGTATTTCAAACTTGGGAGGCCACTGACTGCTTTTTCACCACCTTAGCTAGGCCACGTCGATGTCACTGACTCACCAAGGTATCGTTTCCAGCTGAAAAAGAGTTTTCAGGTCAGGTTTGCCTTTAATCAGTACAAATTGGAAGATGTTTTTTGAAATAATACGTGAAGCAGTGCACTAGTTTCCAGCGTAGGAATTAAGGAAGCGCAAAAGTCTGTCTATGCATGTGTACATATCGACCCGTGCAAAAGGTGCTACTTCTCTGGCCATTAAATAATGGCTCCTAAAAGGCCTTTAGCATTGATTTAATGTGTAGATTTAGATTAGATTTCAGGAAAAAATCCTTTCTGGAGAGGGTGGGGAGGCACTGGGACAGGTTGCCCAGAGAAGCTGTGGATGCCCCATCCCTGGGAGTGTCCAAGGCCAGGCTGGATGAGGCTTGGAGCAACCTGGTCTAGTGGAAGGTGTCCCTGCCCATGGCAGGGGGGTTGGGACTGGATGGGCTTTAAGGTCCCTTCCAACCCAAACCACTCTGGGATTCTATGATTGAAGTAGGTACCTCTCAAGTGCCCTCTTTCTGTGGCCTTTGCTGTACTTTGTCCCCTGTGACAGCGACCGCAGCACGAAATGCACCTGCAGAGCAGTGCTGCCATCCCGCTCCCACATCTGGGCAGAGGCATGAGCACAGCTCAGTGTAATTCCATCAGGTATCGGCAAGGAGACTGTCAAATTTGTATGTCTGCTCATGAACTGACAGATCTCTTCAGGGGAGAGGTCTCTTTATTTTCCCAGCTGAATAATACATGTGAGATGATGGGGCAACAGGGGTTTCTGCATCCTCCCCAGTTAGCAGGCGCTGGGAAAATTCAGATTGTACTCGAAACGCTCACTGTGCCCCACTCTGTCAGGGTTTGTAGAAGGAGGCGGTGCCGGCAGGTGGCCCGGCCTGTTAGCAGAGCCTCTCTCCTGGCAGGAGCAGCAGCAGCCTGCTCCAACCATGCAATGGTTTTATTTCCTTGCGTGGCATGGGGCGAGCAGGGCAGCGGAGGAGCTGCAGGGGAGCAAGCGGTCACCCCAGAAGTGAGCATCCTGTCAGCCCGCTGCTCTGCACGTCCGGCAGACCCCGCTTCGCCTGGGGGAGTGGGTGGATGGTCGGGGTGCGTTGGGTAAGGCTGGGTGGGAGGTTGGGAAGGAAGGCTTCTCCCAACCTTGACCGTGCCACGCTAGCTTTGCAGACCAGCAGAGACTCGGCTCCTCCCGGGCTGCTGGCCGGGCAGCTTTTCCTAGTGCAAAAACTCATTCTAAATCTTATTAAAAGAGATTAAAGGAAAGAAGCAGCAGCGCTGATGCCTGTATGAAGGTGACACTGTCCTTAGCGTTGGTGAAGCAGCATCCAGGCACTTAACCTGCTCTGAAAGCCAACATTATGATTTTAGGGGGGACTGACTCTTGTGCTGTATGAATTGCTGTTCAATATGTTTTAAGTAAGCTTGAATTCAAAAACCCAAACCAAACTGTTAACGTACTCCCCAAATGGCACTTTTATAAGGATACATCCTGT
The DNA here is from genome assembly GCF_000690775.1 of Eurypyga helias. NCBI lineage: Eukaryota > Metazoa > Chordata > Aves > Eurypygiformes > Eurypygidae > Eurypyga > Eurypyga helias. Next base: position 116,536 of record NW_010229515.1, read on the forward strand.
GTCATAGATGTACTCCTAAAAGGTCAAATAAATATTGCTGAAAAGAGCATTCCTAACAGCTAGGAGCAGGCAGAAGTTCTAACATAATTTCATGGGATTTAATCAACAGTTGATTACCATGCCTTTTGCTTCCACTGCAAATGGTTTCACTGCTGATTTGAATTTAGTCCTCCGTGCTGCTTGCACCCTGGATGGGGTAGCACTGCTCCGATGCATGCGAAACGGGAGCCAGGCTGCTGAGTCTGACGCCGTTGCCCACACTCTGGTGAGGTGGGAAATACTAGCAACAAGTGGAAAATTACATCTGGAAAACTAATTTTTAATGGCCTAAGTCCTTAGTCTAACTCCAGATTCCTATCCCATCTGGCCAGATCCGACCTCTGTGTACAGAGCAGAGAACAAGAACGCTGGTAAGTGTGCTGTGAGTATAGCGATGCGCTTTCTTAACCTGTGCAGTATGACTGTAACGATATTCAAAGCTGTGGTTATCTCCCTTTCTTTAGCATGTCTGTCTTTGAATTTTCCCAGTCTAGCTATCATAATAAGGTGTTCCGTATCCTCGATTTAAGATGGTTAGGAACCAGATTTTCTGATCTACACTAGTTCAATTTTTTTCCTGTTCCAAAAGAAGAATTCAAATAATAAGTTCCAAAATACCCGTACAGTAAAATAAAAATGTCATTCCAATGCTGATGTGTTTCACTAGCAATAGGGTAACTTTAAAATAAAATTTAAAAATTGAAAGTAATTCAAAGCAGAACATGGAAAAAATAGCTTTCAGCTTCCAGCAATGCTGACACAGTACTGTACAGTGCTTTGGTTTTGAGGAGTTCTCTTTTCCCGGCCAGAAAATCTTCCATGAAAGCATTCCTGATGGGCTGTAAGGCCTGTGGTCCTGGAACAGAGAATTGGGGAGGATAGGGGAACAGGACAGCAAAGCCTGAAGGTAACCTGTAGTCACCAGGCAGATCTGTCTCATACATGCAGCTGCCCTGACATTTGCTTTTCAGGAGAGGAAATATTTTACTAAGCTAGGGAGACAGTGTGGTATTAACAGTGATAAAAAGAAGAAAAAAAGAGAAAGGCAAAACCCACAGCAAACCACCGGAGAGCTTTGAGAGCGTTCCCCGGGACTAGCTGGATGACAGGCAAACAACACAACCCAGTCAGCAAACACCCTTTCAGCAGCTCGACGGTTGACAGCCAAGGGAAGAGCACCAGCAGCATCCTGCTCTCCCTCCTGCTCCCCACTTTTCCCAAATTTGGACTTCCTAGCTCCAGCCTGGAAGAGAGAGTTTCCACGGTGCCCATGGATATATATACGTGTGCTCCCTGTTCAATGTGCAGCTCTGCGTTCTCCCTCTCCTCCTGGGTGTTTTTTGGGAAGTGCTTCTGTGTGTGTGATTTTTAAACCGCGACCACAGCCCCCACCCCCTGTGACAACGAACGCCCAACCAGGCACCCGGGAGAGGAGGGCGCAGGCATGGGGAGAGCCTGGGGAACTGCCAAGGAGGGCGAAGCCCATGCAGGGACAGCAGCACGATGCCTTGCATTTTCCAAAGGCACAGAATACGCCTCTCTTCCCCCTCCCCAGCCAGCCCTTTCTGTGCAAAGCAGCAGCTTAAACCCCTCCCCTCGCTGCTTCCACTCCCGCCACCTTTCCCTGTGCTGCTCATTCAGAACAGATGATGCTCCCCATCACAGGCAGCCCTCTCCTCTCCCTCCCCTCTGCCCCAGCCCTTTAAAAAGCTTTATTCCACCAAGAATTCCTTCGTATGGGGAAGAGCAGGAGCAAGGAAAGGCAGGCATTTCACAGGGAAAAGTAGCCCTGCGGCAGTGGAGGGTGAGGGTTTGGAGCACCCCGTGTCTGCTCTGCCAGAGCGAGGGAAATCAGGGATATCTAGGGATACTGTGAGTGTTTAAATCTTCAGTGCCACATAAATGTTTTCTAATATCAGGCAGAGGGAAGAAGGAAGGAGGCAGCCCAGGGATCAGAAGACGACCCCGGCTCCCTGGTGATGGCATGGACCGGACACTTTTCCAGCAGCTGTTTTACCTACCTCCCAATCCTGTCACTGGCCAATATTCCCGAAGTGCCAAGGCACAGGACTGATGCAGAGCCGCTCTCAGCAAGTAAGTTACCTGATTTTGTTTGGTTTTCCAGTTCACTTCTTTCCTTCTCTGGGTGCAAAGGATCAGGAGCTCAGAAGGCAGGAGGACAAGCAGCTGAGGTATTAGGTCAGCTGAACACCAGGTTTCCATGACCAAACCTGTCCGGGTACGAGCTAGAGATGGGCTGTCTAATTCGTCAGCTGCTCAGGAACTCTTTGGGAAGCTGGGGATTAGGTGTTGTTGTTGGGCAAAAACACTGTCAGATCCAGTAAAGATGCTGTGCAGGAAAAGATGTTAAAAATTACAAACTGCTCAGATAGGAGATTAGTGGAGATCACTGGAATACAATGGGCAGGGGGAGACTGATCAGTAAGCAGCCCAGAAATGCCTGGAGTGACTCTCTAATCCTCACCTAGAGTCAAAGATTCAATTGTTTCATTGTTAGAATATTTACTAGTCATTTTAGTGTTTAAAGAGCCCTTGCAGTGTAATCTCCAGACGATGAAGTGGCATGTTCAGCACTTGGAGGGGACAGGCAGTTTAATGTATTGGGAATCCCTAAGGGTGTTTATGGCTCTGGGAGGTAAAAGCGTGACTGATTTTTTTTAACTGATGTCCTGCTGCATCGGCCAAAAAGGTGCCTGGAGTCCTCCTTTTTGTATTATCTGGTTTGGAGTAGCATCCTAACTTTTATACAGTGTGTCTCCCAGTTGGTTTTAACCTGAGAGTTTCAGGAACCAATTGAGAATTGGCAGAAACTGCCCCTGTCCCAAAAAACTTACCCTCTGACTTTCTGGGATTCTGTAACCAAGCAGGTCCTTCTTCCTGCACCCCATTAAGTAGACAACCACCTTGGATTTATAGTACACTAGCTCAAAGGGAATCAAAAGTGGCTTCTCTCACTAGTTTTCTGACCAGTCCAAGCAAACAGTACCTGCCATGGCATGTGGGAAGTGTGTCTGCAGTGTTTGTGTTGGGGGAGTTATTTCACTTCTGGGGGTCAATCCTGTCCTCCACTGTTCCTTCTCATCTGGGGAGAAAGGATCAAGATCGCTTCTGGTTCCTATGAGAGAAAATTCTCCATCTCTGGAAGGTTCCAGCCCAATTATTTACAGACTCTGAAAAAGGCAAACAGAGTGTTGGAGTCATGTTCTGAGACAAATCTCCAAACTCTGTTACACAGAATCACCCACTTGCTATTCAGTTTGAGGTCAGGAGAGCCACATTTGGGGTGAGCGTGGGCACGCTAACTGGTAGTTTGGCACTAGGTAGGTCACTTTGTCTCTCTGTGACTCGTCTTGCCTTGTCTGCACCGTGGGTTCCAGAGCACTGTTGAACGCCTTGGGGCAGAAAGAGACGGCGTTTGGTCAGTTCATATTCAGTGTGTGCCATGTGTAAACAGCCAGTAGCAGGAGAAACAGAAGTGTCTTATCAGGACAAAAGCATCTCTTTTTCTTTGTTCAGTTGTGTTGGCTGAAAGATAACGGTCAAATTTTCAATGACGCCATAAGGTCCTCCTAAAAATAGAGTCTGGGGTAAAAGGACAGAGACGGAGAGGCTGCAGAATGCCTCAGGCAGAGTCACTTCCTTGAAGGTGGAAGGATCAAATTGTTTTCAGGCTATATTTGTTGGTAAACAAAATATCATTTGTTCAAAATTAAAAATTCTTTGCACACGGACTTTTCATAGTCAACTTCTTTAATTCAGTGAAGTACCAGGTAACTGAAAATTACAGGGATTATATCCTCCCATCCACTCCATCCGTTTGAACCATGGTGTATCAAGTGGTAGATACCCCTTACGTTGTGGGAATTCCATGTTCTCCAGTCCTTGTTCTATAATAAATTGTTATAGCCTGTAACATTGGGGTCATTATGATGTCTCATAAGACGTGCTAGTTTTCATCTTTTTTTAGGGGGGAAAAACCCAAGCAAACCCACCCCAGTCTCTATTCTCATTACAGTTTAGTTTCTCTGCTCTGTTCTGCATTGATCTGAAGTCAATATATCTAATGCAACTGCAAACTTGTGTTATATATGGGATTTTTATAGTTTAATACATAGCTGGGGTGGGGTGGAAATCTGTTGAAACCTGTAGCTACTTGAGAGAAAAGAAACATCATTTCTTGGCATTAGAAATTACCTGACTAGGTTATTCATGCTGATAGGGCAGGCGATGTAGGCTTTTCAGAGTAATCTTTAGCCACCCCTGAAGTAGACAGGGGCTGTATTCACTGCTGCTAGCTTAGTGGAAGGGAAGAAGAGTGGTGCAGTGATTACAGGATTTTGGAAACCCTAGATTTAATTCCCTGCCCTGCCACAGATTGCCAACATGAGCATGGAAGAAGCAAATGTCTTTGTGACTCTCTTCCCCATGCTGAATATGGGAAATAAAGCACTTCCTTGTTCCCACATATCTTAAATAAATACAGTTTTAAAGCAGGCGATACCTGTGTGGAACATTCAGACACTTGGGTACTCTGGAAATGGGGGGGGAAGGGGGCAGGTCACATTGCTACCTCCCACCTGACAATGAAAGGGCTCAGGAATATTAGAACTGTGATTACCCATCATTGCTGGTGAGCTAATTAGCAGATAAAAGTAAAGTGTGAATGTCCATAAACTCTGTCTTTCTTTGTGCCATATTAGTTTCCTGCCCAGAGCGATGTTCTTACAAGTTGTTTTCTTTTAAAAGACCAAACACCACCTGTTTCAGAACTTCTGAGTCTATAATGAACTCGAAGCAGACAGGCACCGTCATCAGACCAGCTCTGTACCAAGCACAAAGCCACCCCGCTTCTTCACTAGCTGCCCAGTCACTCACCAGTCACCCCTTTTTGCGTACTGGTGGGTGGGTGTCTCCTCTAGCCCTGGAGGAACTCCGTTGTAAAATCATGCCTGGTGTTGTGTTAGAAAAGCAGCACCGTGACTTAATGAAAACTCAAACTGGAAATGAGAGCCATCTTCCTTCTTCAGTGCTGAGTGAGATTACACCTTGAAAAGCAGTTCTTTGGATGAGGGAGCTTTTGAGCCACGTTTATTAGTGAAATACCACCGGTCTCCTTTCTTGTGCAGTTTCCTTTAAGTGTTTTGCTCCATTTTTTCAGTAGTGTAACTCTTCGGTGTCATCCCCTCCACCTGTGGATCTCCAAGCACTTTGCAAAGAGGCAGCCACCACGGTCTCTGTTTGTAAGTCAGAAAACTGAAAGATAACATGATTTGCACAAATTCTACCTGCCTTTCTTTTTCTTGCATGCACGTGTATGCCTCTAAATGTAATTTGATGCTGGAATCGTTGACTGTTCAGTCTCGGTCCTACACAGACAGTCAGTAAAAGGATGGTGGGAAAGATGCCTTTCTCCGGAGGGAAATCAAAGCCCCACATGTCTGTCAGCGCCTATCTAACAGCCATTCAGCTTCAGATTGTCAAGGGCCATCTTTTCCTAATTTTTCTTCTTCCTCCATCTTTCCACTGGCTCTCAGTGTTCAGAGATCAATACTTTGATTCTCTTTGGGTGCTACTGCTTTAATTTGCTCTCTGCCTCTAACAGCTGTCCCATGTGTCTGTCGAAGAGTTTCATTCCCTTGTTGCAGTGTAACCCAAAGGAGTGTATGAGGAATTTAGGGACAGTAACACGGGCTGTGTTTTATGTGGTGTGGGCCAACAGGCAGCAGAAGAACCAGGTCAGGTTTTTCAGTAATGATCTCTTTTGTATTCATTGCTTGTTGAGTAGTACAGGACACTCTGTCTGGGAAAAGAGACAACAGAATTAAGTGGAATCCCAATCTGTGAAGGTGTGGGGGGTTTACTGAAGAACAGTTGCTCATTTAGTCACATAATGCAAGAAAACGTGGGCATCAGGTTTAAGAGAAACTAAAACAAGTATTTTTTTTACACAAACAAACTTGATGACAAATTCATGTCTTCAAACTCCCCCTGCTTGCCAGTTTAGACCTCTGCAGAAGCAAATGCTTTCCTCGCTGATACTGCATTTACTGGAGTGAGATCAGTGATTATTTAAACGGAAAATGTCTCTTGCAGACTTTCCTTAGTTTACCTTCTGCGACGTCTTCAGCAAACTTGTGGCTTGAAGAGTCGGAGCTATCGGGGGGTACATCAGCTCTGTCAGGCGGCTCTGCTAACCAATGCCTCCTGAAGGTACTTAGCTAACCCCAGCTGCTTCTGCAAATCAAAGAGCCCTAAATGTCACTGCCTGCCCCGAGACAGTCGTCTGGGCAAAAGCTGAGCAACGGCGAGTCTGATAAAAAGCCTCTTTGCAAGGTTGATAATACACTGACTCACATCTCCTTTTGCGGTAGCCTGTCCAAAAGGAAGGCAGCCTTGTACAAAAATGACATTTTTATTATCCTGGCCTTGTCTAACCAAAGATGGTAAATGCCAGCGAAACAGGACGGTGCGTGTGACTGTAAGAGGCAGTTTCACCTCACAGATCTCTGCTGGAGGGAGCAGTGATTTACAAACTGAAGTCTAAATCTCCCTGAGACGCTTGCACGTAATTACCGTTATCTGGAAAAGATGTGTGCGCTTGATAGCAGGGGCAGTATATTGTACAACCAAGGAGTAAACCAAATCCTTACATAGGTACAATACTCCTTTTACAGTATCTTGTCACTTGTGCAAAGTTTCACAGAGCAGTTAAACTAATAAGGGAATGATAGCAAATTTCCTTGAGGATTCTTGTGCCTGGGGTCCTACAGGCTGTTCATACCCCCGTCACAGATTTTTCAGACGGGGAAGGAAGGCAGAGGGGAAAGCAGGGATTCATTCAGAATTAGAGAAAAAATACTGAAATGTGGAACAGAAAGCTGGCCAGTCTTCAGCCATCCAAACCTGGGCTCAAACCACTAACCAGTATTATTCCTTTTAGAAAATGTACTGCACAGATTCATCTGCTTAATTATTTTCAATAACCACCTACCGAGGTTATGCTCATCCTACAATGGCAGAGTTTAAGATTAAACATCAGGAGAAACTATAATGCCACTGAAGCTGTCAGTAAAGTTCATATACAGCAGGAATGTTTCTGCCGTAATGGTCCAGTAGTAAGGTGTTCCTGAAGGTTTCCAGGAAGATTTGACTTGACCTATTGTTAAAGATCAGTAGCATTAGAAAAGTGAAGTTGCCAGTCCCTGGAGTGTTTCAGTTAAAGCAGGTTTCCCTGTACTTTCATTAATGGGCAGTCCCTTTCGCCTGCTTCACCAGAGTGATATTTCTAGGGATTTAGGCTTTTTGATTGTTTTTATTCTATTCTGTCCTTTTTAATATGTTTCCAGATCCTTTTGGTCTCTTTGGTAGGAATCTAAAACATGAAACATTACACTATAGATTAATGTCTTGAAATTTATTCTCTGTTACATACAGTCAGTGAAACTCAGCTTCAAATATAACTTGTATAAAAAATTATCTTTAAAACTGTTTTTTTTAGATTGAAAACATGCAACACTTGCCTGGTTTTACATTTCTACTCCTAGGTTGATCGAAAGATTTTAGACCAAAGCAAAGAAGTTCTTCTCTGTACCCAGTTCTCCTTAGGTCAGTGGATGGAATGCTTCTTTCCCTTTTAAAGAGGGGGGAAAAGAAAAGCGTGTGGTTGTTCGGACTTGCACTTGGCGTAAGCTTCCACGTGTCGTGAAGTGAGAGTCGATCTGTACCCTTACAATGTGACAGCATCTAGCAGGCACTTTGCACGCACATAAATAGACACACACCGTAAGGCCACAGAGAGCCAGACCAATGGTCTAGGAAATTTGAATTTGCAACAGGTAGTAGAAAACGGCTGCAGGTATACCGAAGTATACCATGACCAGCACTGGGGAGTCCTACCTCCAGAGGTGAAAGCAGTAGAGGTAGGGATGAATGTTCTGCCCAAATCCTTGTTGTTGCTGTTTGAGGAAGGGAGCAGCACAGCGCTGGGGTTATCTGTCCCACCTCCAGGATCATATGCAGCGAGGGTAGCTAACCTGGTTCCTCCTAATGTGCCACCCCAGCATCATTAATCCCTATTATTTACCCTTTCCCGTGGCTGCACTGGCTGAGCTCTGGCCCAAACCTTTCAAACCAGGCAACTTTGCCAGCACGAAGAAGCTTTGGGACTGTGCTGTGGACAGATGGCTGGGCTGCCTAGTGAACAGAGCCAGCGGGTATGGTTCCAGCAACAGGCTCTGGCTGCTTCATTGGAGTAATGATTGATGGTGACTTATACAAGGGCTAAGAGTAATTCTTTGCTGTTAACCAGACTTGGCTACGGCAGAATGGAAGTGAAAATTTGTTGCTTCATTTATTCATCCTGCCTCTGCTTCCTTCCCGCCCACCCTTTGTGCTTTTTAATACCGAAAAGATGAAGCTACTTTGCTCAATCTTAAAATTGTCTTTCCCGAGATACCCTTAATTGTATCTCTACACCTTTTCTCATTCACAGACGCATAAGAAGATTAAAGATAGAGGGAGCAGTAATAGATTTAGTTAGGTTTTAATAGGATTTGCAGAGGACAATGCAGAGAATGAACGCCATAGAGAATATTGCTACTCTATCTTTGATATCCCTGAGGCTTCTTAGGTGGTCTTTCACAGAGATTTTGCCTGTGCTCTGCATTCAGAGCCAAGACTCTCATTTTTCAATAGAGCGCGTGTGGTTTTTTTCAAAGGAGTATCTAATCATCTTGGTAAACAGGATGTTCCATTATAACCTGTAAAAATCATTGCAGCCATCGTTTTGTATTATTTTATTTGTATCTTGTTAAGCATAGTCTTGCATGTAGACAGTGGGGGTTTTAATAGCTCTGTGTTACGGTTCTAAAAGCGTCTGGTGTTTTTGTCTAATGTCACACGAAGTAAAGGGGTGGGTTCTGGGATATCTGATTAACAGGAGGCCTGGATTCATCACACCTTCAGACACGTAATTCAAGATGCTAAATTAAAAGCCTGTTTCACATTTGGAGCCCAGGCTCCCGCAATAATTTGTGGAGGGGAGGTGGGTACTTCCAGAAGGTGATTCAGCATACCTGAACTCTGAATTCTCCCTGGAGGTGCCTTTCTCTGCTGACTGCACGGGAAACCTTCATGCATAATTTAGACTTATGTGAGATTTAGGTAGACAGCGGTGTTCAGCGTTTTCTGTTAACTTCTAAGGTTTCTCTTGGTATGCACCCAAAACCTGAGGCATCAAAAATACTCCAGTCCATCCTGAAAATATATGTCGATGTATCTTTACTTTGCTCCTAGTTGTGATCTGAAGCAAATTTTGGGTGTTAAAAAAATCTGTGGACCAAAAACCCAAAAACAAACTCACCACTGTAACGAGGTTTACCTATTTCGTGACTCCCAGACCGTGCTCATCACCATATTTTCCGAGGTTCCAGTAATGCATTAGGCAAAAGTGGCTGGCAGCTGGTTCATGTCTGAAGAGACCGTGTGTTATGAATCAGTATTTAACATCCAGTTCAATGCAGCATTATATTTAGCAAGTGGCTGTTGTGAGAGAAGTGCTGAAGCTTTTCAAAGTGTTTCCCAAAACAATGCTAGGAGGAAAGACATGGCCCTAACAAAAAGCTTTCCTATTGTCAGCCTGTACCAGCACAGGGCAGAGTTTGTCAGTGTAGCATTAATATTTGCAATGTTTGTTGTCCCGGTCGGTCGTAATGGTTCAGACAGTAAAATGAAATGGCTTTTGTCTCAGCTCTTTTCCTCCTCTCTTAAACTTTATTTCTTCGCTCTGCTGCAGCCCAGCCATGGCCGGAGATTCTAGGATCTTCATGAACCAGGACATGGACATCGGAGGCAGATCCAGAGAGCCCAAGAAGATACCCAAACAGGCACGGGATGATGTCCCCATTGCCACTGACCGAACCCGCCTCATATCAGCAGAAGGTAAGAAGCCACGTCAGCGTTACATGGAGAAAAGTGGCAAGTGCAATGTGCACCACGGAAACGTCCAAGAAACCTATCGATACCTTAGTGACCTCTTCACTACACTGGTGGACCTCAAGTGGCGTTTTAACCTTCTTGTCTTCACTATGGTCTATACCATCACCTGGTTGTTTTTTGGGTTCATATGGTGGCTCATTGCCTATATCCGGGGAGACCTGGACCATCTTGAAGATGAGAACTGGATCCCTTGTGTCGAAAATCTCAGTGGATTTGTTTCTGCGTTTCTGTTTTCTATCGAGACTGAGACGACAATTGGGTATGGCTATAGGGTCATAACGGAGAAGTGCCCAGAGGGTATTGTACTGCTCCTGATCCAGGCTATCCTGGGCTCCATTGTCAATGCGTTCATGGTGGGATGCATGTTTGTCAAGATCAGCCAACCAAAGAAGAGGGCTGAAACCCTCATGTTTTCTAACAACGCAGTGATTTCCATGAGGGATGAGAAGCTCTGTCTCATGTTCCGGGTTGGAGACCTCCGCAATTCCCATATTGTCGAAGCTTCCATTAGAGCCAAACTGATTAAGTCCAAACAGACCAAAGAAGGAGAGTTCATCCCCTTGAACCAAACAGACATCAACGTGGGATTTGACACTGGAGATGACAGATTGTTCCTGGTGTCACCTCTTATCATCTCTCATGAAATCAATGAGAAAAGCCCCTTCTGGGAGATGTCCCGCACCCAGCTGGAGAAGGAAGAGTTTGAAATTGTGGTCATCCTGGAAGGAATGGTGGAAGCAACAGGTAAGGACTTGTCAAAAATCAGTCAAAATTTGGGGGGGGGGGGGAAAGGGAGG
>NW_010229515.1:127419-168674 GCF_000690775.1 Eurypyga helias
AGTGCAGTTTGGCGTTAAGATTTGACTGTCAGTGACATCAGGACTGAGAACGTGTTGGGATTTGTCTTTCCCCAGTGACTGCTTCAGGTGAGATATTGTGGTCTGAGATAACTAGCAATTAAGAGGTGGGTTCTTTAGCTCATGTTGTCGTATTTCACATTATTTTTATAAGTCTGGGTTCAGATGAAAGAGTTAGCCAAGGAGCCCTTAGATAATCCCTTAGAACTGATCCATGGGAAAAAAGGAATGGAATAAAGGTATTCATGAGGCCTCTTGTGGTCCTGTTTCCTGTGAACAAAATTCATGGCGTAAATCTTTTTCTATTTCTCCTCTGTATTAAAAGTTGGCGGTAACTGTGCTATTTTAGGTATTGCTGTAGCATTCCTATTTAATGGAGGGCTATGAAGGAAGTGCCCAAGTATTCCTATATCCCATAAAGCAGCGTGTGCTGAAACTGAGTGACCTGCATGTGATGCAGGACGTACATTTTCAAAAGGAGCTCAAAAAGGAATAATACAGAAACTGCTTTTGTGACTCTTAGAATCCAGGAGCTGTTTAACAACATAAAACAATGCTGTGTAATGGGTAGATTAGGAGAGAGACTCAGCTGATTCCCAATTTCCTCCTATGGGTGTATTTGTGGCAGGCGACGAAAGAAGCCTGTGTCCGTATATAATAAATCTGGAAAGTTGTGTGTCTCAGCTTTCCGAAGTGTAGAAAAGGCTCCAGAGCTGAGCGAATGGATGGCCACAAAGGCCTCCGGGCTCCTTTCTGCAGGTGGGATGCAGCGTACCTCCTGGGGGTCTGGCTGCTGAGGAGGATGCTCTCACCTAAAACCCATGGCACCATGGGGTCATTTTACCACTTGCAGCTACTTCACTTCTCCTGGGCTTTGGGAAGGAGCTTCCAGCACTGCCAGCCTGTTTAAGCACCCCGAGATGCTGATGCCTCCTTTGGGTGGGCTTTCTGCATGGGGTTGGCGGCACGCTTTGCTGGAATCAGGCCTTTACGGGACATGGGGCTACAGGCAGCACTGAGGAGAGAATTGCTCTCTAGAGATGTGGAAACACAGAAAGGGTCAGAGATGAAAAAAACACGCTTTTATAAGTAGTTTTCCCTTTGATTTTTAAGCTATGAGACAGCACTGTGGACCCAATTTTTTCTGTTGCTGGTATTTGAGTTTTTTCCCATGTTGATGATGTTCTCTCGGAAACACTAGCAAGAGTTTTCAGCTTGATATGAGTACTCAGTGGTATCAGCACCCTGTCTCACAAATTCTGGCCCTTGCTTACTATTAATATTGTCCCCTTCTTGGTACTTGTTCGTCCCCTAACAGCCAGATGGAAGGGGAAATAGTCTCTCAAATTCCTGCATGCCAGACCTTTGCTCTTAAAGACAGCTCTCTAGAGAGCTAATTCAGTTTCCCAGTATCTCCCCTTAGTCATTAGTGCATAGCACTAGCTGACTTCTCCAAACAGAGCTAATGGGAGGTTATGTATAGACTGCGCCGTGCCCAGGTTGGAGTACTCTACTGTACAAATGGAATTCATTTGGCATTATGAGGCAAATATTCTTTCCCAGCAGAGTACTGTAGAGATGTGGCAAAAGAAGGTGTGGGTGGAAAAGACTATCAAAGGCAAAGATTTGTTATGGAAGCTTATTTTGTAGGCTAAACATTTACTAGATACTAGAACCTCCTAATCTGAACGTGGACAGGGAATGCAGTTCCTTGTTTGTCCAAAACCTCTTTCCTCATCACACAGGGACACCATCAAATTCTGTTTGAACAGCTACCGCACTGCCTTCCTCTTATGAAAGCTCAGCCTCTGCTAGATATGTGTGAGAGGAAGTCATTACCAATAACAACCTCAAAATTAAAAGCATGGCATAGGAATAATATTGCTTTACAAATGGGCTCCTCTCCCAGAGGGATTGCACAGGCCAGTGTGTAATGATATTAAGGAGCATACATCTGTGGAAATGAATTATTCTGGTGTTAGAAACCAGGCTGTGAAATTCCAAAATGGGAACTAGAAGAGCCAGTTTGCATTGAACTTAGAGGAGAGTGGACCTCAGATGATGCTGGTATCTGATTGAGAGGCAGAGATGGTTTCTGAATGGCATAGGGTAACTGGGGTGGAGGGGGGGTGTGGTATTTTGTCACAGTGAGGGTGGCTTGCAGAAGCACAGAGTTTGTGCTTCCTCCTTCGTAATGTTGATAAAGCAGTTTGGGGGATATTAATCCCTACCTCCATACCTTAAAATTTGCTCCAAGCGAATTCTTTATGTTCTTTCCTTCCTATCGTATTGTTCAAGCCCCACCTGCTCTCAGGAATGGTGTAGTTCACTTGCAGTGTGACTCCTATTAAATCATGACACTGTGACAACCTGGTCAGGTTCAGGGCAGTATAAAAATGCAACAGGTTCCCTTAGTAACCTCTATGAAAAATTGGGAACTACCATCACAGTGTTCAGCTTATACAGCTCTGTTATGGTGCACGAGGGGCAAGGGTCCTGCGTGCTCTCCCAGAGCTGCCCCAGCTCCGCGGTTGTTTGCAGATGGAAAAATTAATGGAAAGTTATTTAGTCTTTACAGACAACAGAAAATCACACTGTGACTGCATCCTGCACTGGTGGGGAAAAGACAGCCACATTTTTCCATAAGGTATTTTGAAAGCAGGCCAAAATAGCGACTGTCAATGCACAAATGACTAAAGAAATTTAAGTGTAATGTCTTGACTAAAAGCAGGAATATTTTTCACTGGAACATTTGGGATGGCAATTTTGTAACTATTTCCAATAGCTTTAACCAACCTCACACATATTACAATTGTATTGTCTCCTCTCAGACAAGTAACTCTACTCACTAACATTTAAGTTTAATTCTGAAGGAAAAGATAATAAATGGTTTCAAGTGAAAAGTACAGAACAAATTCTGAAGAGTTGAAACACTTCAAACCACTGGGGTTTTTTACAAAATGAAACATTGTGGTTTAAGACAATGTTTTTGTTTTCAAGTTGGCTTGAATTTCCTAAACACTTCAAGTTTATTTACAAAGTGAAACATGGTGTTTTAAAACCATGTTTTTGTTTTCAAGTTGACTTGGAAGTTTTAAAAGGATAAATAACAACACACTGAAGAATAGCAACACGCAAGAAACTTAGGAGCCAGATTAAAACACAGTGTTTTTATTTTACTGAAAAAGAAAATAAGCACTGTATTATTCTGCTGCGAGCTCTCCAGGGACCCACAGCTATTCCGACTGACCCATGAAGCCAGTTGCAGCAGAAATCCCACTGACTGGGGTCTTTCCAGTCAGTATTTTCTTATGGTTGAGGCACTGGGACTCCACAAGAAGTTAAAAAATGCCAACGGGAGACCAAGTTTCTGGACAGATCTGTTGTGATCATTGCAGAGTGAAATGACCACGGTAAAGACAAAATCAATACAGATGACAAGTGTTCTGACTTCCAGTGCTGCTTCGTGGGCGTCTTGAAAGCAGCAGCATCGCTCACGGTGCCTACTTAATGAATCGGTCACAGAGATTACTTTAGGGAATTAATTCTCTTCTGCCTTATCTGAAAGGGACACTTGTCAAGATCAGCTGCCCCACATTTGACCTGCAATAAAAGGGAAGAAAGTAAGGGTGGAAAATCTGTTTGCAGAGTGAATACATTTTTACTTTCATTGCCTTTCTGCTCCCCGCTGCGGCAACAAAAAATTAGAGCCATCTTGTTGGCAGAACAGGCCGAGGCTCTTGCTGGCCAAAACCTCTTGCCCCTACATTCCTGATCCTGAACTGAACATACTGTACGGAGCAAGGCTGCGGGAACATAGAAGAGCAGTGGAGATCCAGACCCCCTTTCCATGTGCGTGCAGAGTCAGATAGGTTATGATGAAGAATTTGGCTGATTCAATTAGAAAACATTGGAGAGTTCAATTTTTTTTTTTAATTTTATTTATGGTTTTGGGTTTTGTTGGGTTTTTTTGTTTGTTCGTTTTTTTGGTGTGGGGTTTTTTTTCTTTTCTCCTGTAAGCCATCACTCCACGTGATCACGCAGTCTGCGTATCCTACAAGGTTTTCTGGCAGATAATTTGGAGAAGCTCTCTTCTCCTCCAACTTTTACCCCTACTCACTGACAAGTAATCAAAACCTGATTTATCCGTAGCTGTCCTGCAAACCTCGTTCTGTACGTAGTGCCCAGCATTGCTAATGTCTGGGCACAGAGATAGCAGTGCTGCTTCCCTCACTCGTGGTCCTCACTGGTTTTCATTACCTCTTTTTCACACCACCATGAAACAAACCACAAGAGACAGTCCAGATGTCTGATGAGTCCAGTGACTAATTGAAGTTATAATAAACTTTTAGAAAAGGATGGACACTTGTATTTCTGGCTTAATTTGTGTACTAAAAAGTGGTTTCATGATTAGAAGTAATTTACCTCATCCTGTCCCTTTGAGAATGCAGGCAAGAAGCAGCTTGTTGGAACCTCAATTTATCCACCTTTACAGTGGACAGAGTGCAATTTCCTAACTGTAAATATGAGACAAAAAGAAGTAGCCACAACAGAAGATATTCTGAAATTAATCATGATTTTCATGGGAGAACAAAGGATGGGTAAAATTACTGAATGGAGTTTTCACGCATTCATCATCTGGTTTGGGTTGTCTTGCTGGTTTGTTTTGCATATAATTAGGTTTTCTGCAAGAAGGATCTTGAAGAACCATAACAGAAACTACTTATATAATTGCAGGGAAGAGAGAGATGCCTCAAGTTATTCTTTTCATGAGCTGAATTGTCTTCCAGAGGTGGATCTTGGCAGGGTAGTCATCTTAGGTGCCTCTGCAGTCACTAGAAATACCTTTGCAAGGCACCTAAAGTTACATGGTGTGAGCTTGGTGCTTGGGTTCTGCCTGGTAGAACCACGGCAGTTGAATAGGAGATCTTTAAAGCATAAGGTCCTTTTTTTTTCCTTTCCATTTCCAGTGCCTGCGAGCTTTCACATGCCTGGAGAGCATTCAGATAAATTAAAATCCTATTACTCTGCTCTGGCATAAAAATCAAAGCGAATCAAGTCCAGACATGTCTTCCTCTAAAGGAGATGAGCACAAATAATTGGAGGACCATGCTCCTACCTTCTAATATTCCTTTTCAAGTTGGAGGAATATTGACTTTTTGGAGGTTACATTGTTCTTTGGTCTAATTAACCCAAAGGGACCAATACATTTTATAACTATCAAATGGTGATGCTAATCTAAAGACATGTATTGCTTAATTAGAGTGATAGAACTTAAAATTTTCATAACTACTCCTTGCCATTCTAACTTACGTCAGTCTGTCGCTATACCTCTGAGCCCACCAGTTTTTTCTGTACCCTTGCAGTGTAGGTGGAGCTCAGCTGAAGGAGTGGAGTACGTATTATGCAGCTTTATGTGCCTCCAGCACAAGGGAAGAAGTCACCCTGCATACAATAGTGTATGAAACCAAGGAGAGAGACGGGAAATCACTTCCATCAATATCTGGGTCTGAACTGCAGGGAGAGCCTAGCAAATATGGCTAACAGGCTGCCAGCATCCACATGACATTTTGCCAGCAGATAATCACTGTGGCATTTAAATGAGGAGAGTTAATTTTAGGCTGATGAAAAATGTTGTCTTGACAGCCCCAGGGGTTGGGATATCTCTGCCCACTGAGACAGTCCAGGCCGCTTAGCAGCACTGCAAGATTCAACTATACCATTGGTGTGATCATATTGAAGCTTGTGGCAGTTTCTTGGGCTGGTAGATCATGCTTTGTGGTCCTCCTGCCCCCTCCCATTAAACTGCCAGAAAAGGTACTGGCCATGACGGTATGTTTGCCGAAAATTGCATCCCCCAACAGTTGGAGAGAGACTGCTGGTTCATCGCTGGATAACCAAACAGCTGCAGATGCAGCTAGATCTGGCCTGCAATAATGAACTTTGATTTTAACTGGTAACCTAAGGGTATACAAGACCTGGAAATCGTGAGCAATCACCACTTTCCCTAGCAGTGTGGCAGGGCCAGAAGCTTCAGTTGCATAATCAGTGGCATTGCAAGCAGTGAAACGTTCAGAAATCTGCAACTCCCATTGAGCACGCTGCAGAAAAAGCAAGCTCCTTACTGAGCGAGCCGTCAAATAACTGCTTTTTGTCAGCACGTATTAACATTCCTCTCTCTCTGATAAAATGTAAGCTGCTTGATCCCCACTGATGACAGAGAAGTGCCTTATTGGTACAGTTCCCTGACACCTATTTTACACACCAGTCTTTCCTCCGTGACTCCCTCTGTTCTCAAATGTAATGAAACACCTGGTTTAACACACATAGCAATATATTTTGCATCTTTTCATCTACTGGAAACCAGAAATGAGCCATTTAGGAAGGCCTCAGTGGCTGCCTTTAAACAGGAACACGCACAAACTGTTATTGATCCTGTGATGCAGTGACTCCAGCCAACAGACAAAAAAATCCACTTCTTAGGATTCTGCTCTAATGAAATTATCATTAAAACTCTATGAAATGTTTATTGTGGAACTTGAAACCAGGAGACAGTCCTCTGGTCTCCAGCTTTCTAAAGGGCCTGGAACTGGTTCCAGCTTTATTGAAAATTTGGTGCATCTGCTTATAGCTTTGGACAAACTTTTTTCTGGTTTCGATTAAAACTGAGTTTTGTTTGCAGCTGAAAACTAAACTGCTGAATTAGGAGATGAGAAAGCTGTAACTAAAACTTGAAAGCTGAAGATTTCACATATCATTTCACATTTTCCACAATTGACAGATTGTACAAATTTGTATTAAAGATACTTTTTCATTTTTAAACCAGACTGTTTAGGAGAAAATTAAAATTCTAATGGTCTTACCATCCGTAAAATACAATACACTTGAAAAATAAAAATCTCAATGACTTTATTTTTAAGTGAGTTTTGAAGCACATCTACTTAGGCTGACAAAGGGGAAGTGAGAATAATCTTCTGGCATGAAGCTTATTTAAATGAAAAACCCAAGTCACCAAATACCACTTCTCTATAACTGTACCCAATATCTATACCATTTAAACCCAAAATGTGTAGCTATATCTACTTTAAGGATTAACAGCCTTTATCAGGGCCATAAATACTGTGATTATTTTTGCAAGAAATTCGGAGAGTTTGAAATCTCCCTCAATTTCTTGTGCTCCCTGCAATGTCAGCGCTTCAGGCAGCTGTAGTGGGTTGAAGTGGAAGCGCCGTGGCAAAGCTGGTGTGGTACCCGATGGGTTAGGAGTATACGGCGTAACGGTTCGCTCCACCCAAGACGTCCCACGGACTGGGATAAGCAAGGCTTGTGAAATGAAACGGCTGAGTTTTGCAGAGAGCCCACAGCTGTGTGCGGAAGATCTTAGCCTGGCGAGTCGCTCTGCCCCACTGCAAGCCGAAACGTGGGTATTCCGAGCGCGGAGGGCACAGGGCACGTGGTATTGCAAGTGGAAAGGGGCTGCGTCCATGTGCTCCTCATAACAGTAAGGTTTCTTATTTCCACACCTCTTCTGTCATCTTTTTGCAGTTAGAGGCAATAATTAGCTAGGGACATTACAGATGCATTAATTAACCAGGCTGGAGAGCACAGGGCAGCCTGCAAAGCAGGCACTTAATGGAATTGAAGCCGAGACAATGCTGTTGTTTACTGGGTAATGTAGGAGTTGCCAGGCAGTATGTCCCCACGCAATTAAAACACCACTGCACATGTGCTAAAAAGGAAAATTTGAATGGGATTATGGAGCAATTACAAGTTGTCTTATTGTGCTGGTTCTGTGTACCCCTGGGGTTACAGAAAGCAGCTACTGCAGGAAGCTGGCAGCGTGCAGTATTTGGTTGCTGAAAGCTTTCTATTGTTCCATCCTTAATTGAATACTTGCAGCAGGAGATAACTCCATGTCTCTGGAGTTTGGGTTCACTATCAGGTACTCCCCCCAGGAAGGAGCTATTTCAGGCCCTGATTGTAAGGCAGGAGTTCCCTTAGGATGCCTCAGGCCCCCACATTCAGCAGGGACACCCCATCTTAGCCTTGGGGATGTCTACAGGACACATTCAGGCAGCGCTCGGAGGTTCATTCAGACACCTGAGTGGTCTCCTCTCCTGCCGTCTTTGCTGGGCTTTGAAAGCACTCAGAGCTTGGAGGAGGCACTTGGAGGCCTTGGTGATTTCTGGTGCAAAAGCAGCTCGCTGTAAAGGGAAAAGGGTTAGTTTATTTTGACTGGGGATGCAGGTGATGCTGCACACCGTAGCACCACCCGCAGCGTATAGTCAGGAGTGGTCTCCACACTGTTTTTCACTTGTAAAGCAAAAGCTTCTTGAAAATACACTCTACCTTAATGGAGCTACTCCTCAAGGCAAACATGCTTGGGGTAATTTTTGTCTTCCATAATCATATTTTTGACAGCAGTCTCTGCACTTCCCGGTTCCTTCCGGTCCAGGAAGCAGGCACGCTAGAACGCTATGACTAACGCTGTACTTGTTGTTCCTGCCCAGAAGCAAATACTCCTGCAGATCTTCTTGGGGGGGGAAAAATTGGCTTTTCAGTCTGCGAAAGAGAACTGGAAATTTCTCAAAGTGTTGCATGTGTCACTGTCCCTCTTTTTCCCCTTTCAAGAACCAAAACCAGCTCTTGGCCTGAGTGCTTTAAGCTAAGGAGAGCAGTAGGAGACAAGTAAAGCTCTCTGGAGAACTCGCGGTGTGGGTGGCTTTTAATGGACTGTAGCAATTATGAGAACAAGATATGCATCTTTTCACGAAGGTGCTTTTTGGTCTTTTAAGGAAAGGAGTTTTCTGATTATTCTTCAGTCACTTATTTGAGCTCAGATGGTAAGAATACACAATATGCCTTTCCCTCAAGCACCTGACACTGAACATTTTTCCCCTGTGTGTTGATTTAGGTTGCAGTTCGTGTACTTTGGGCTGCAGGAGCTAGCCTTGGAAGTATGAGCCAGGAAGTGGATGGAGTGCATGTTTTGAATGCATTCCAATCAGGCCTCTCTCTCACCCTCCAAAAGAGAAAGTGGGAGGGCTTTGTGAGGTCAGGTTTTCCAAATTTCACCAGAATTAAGTCCAAAGCCATAACATAATTAGTACAAACAGAAGACAGATATTTGGAAAATAAGTCAGCCTTGACATTGGCAGGTGATTCCAAGGGAATTGGTTCACAGTTATACCAATGCTGAATGCTTATCCCTGCTCTGAAAAGCTTCTCTATAAACTTTTTCAAAGATAAATAAATGAACTCTGATCCTTGGGGCTGAGAAGAATCCATTAATTCATGGAATTCAATATGCTTATGAGCTTGACTGGGTGATGATGAATGTCTTGGTTTGGCCAACCCAATACAGTTGGACTCCCCGGGGGTATTTAAAAGCCAGCTTGCTGCCTGCATCACCAGGACCTGTGACCTTCTGGGCTATATCATGGTGCCTTACCCTAAGAGCAGGAGGGAACTGCCAGTGCTGCTGTAGGTGAAGAGGGATGGGGTCGGACAGAGTGGGAGTGCAGGGCAGCGGTTCATTGTGTGTAGGGGCTGTGGGGGGCAGGGTTCGAGGTGTGTTGGCAGGGTTGGTGGTGGTTCTAGCAGGACTCGACAACAGTGCTGCAAGTGTCAGCCACGTGAGCGACACCTCAACAGAGCAGTGTGAGGACAGAGGGACGCTGCTTAGCGGTACCATGCTTCAAACCATAAGCACGAGGTTCACAAAACAGCCTGAAGATGCGGCGGTGAATCCATCCCTTTTCCTCTGAGCGCTCAGCTTTTTCACGATAGAGGCTTTTGTGAGGCTTATTAAGCGATGAACTTTTCTGTGTCTCGGAGCAGTCAGGTATGGAGATAACATGAAAGTGCTTTTAAATGAAAGAAGTGCTTGGGTGAGCATGTAAGGAAGCTTTGCATTTAACATCCCTCTGTTTCCACCCAGGGATGACTTGCCAGGCTCGCAGCTCCTACATGGACACTGAGGTGCTGTGGGGACATCGTTTCACTCCTGTCCTTACCCTGGAGAAGGATTTTTATGAAGTCGACTATAACAGCTTCCATAGCACTTACGAGACCAACACTCCCGTGTGCTGTGCCAAAGAGCTGGCCGAGTCCCGCCGGGAAGGCCAGCTCCTCAGCCACCTCTCCAGTGCCACCCTCCTGAGTGGAGGCAGAGAAGCAGAGACAGCAGAAGGGGAGGAAGAAGAGGAAGAAGGCAGGGAGCCAGCAGGATTGAGTGGAGCCAACGGGACAGCAGGAGAGGTGAAAGAAGATATGCCTGTATAACACATGGGTGGACAGTAGATACCCACATACTGGTAGAATGGTCTGGCAAGTCAGGAGTTGACTGGGAGTCGGAGAGCTGAGACTGATGTCCAGATCTCTACTGCCTGCTGCTTGATCCTGGCGAGTCACTGCACAGCACCGTGCCTCAGTTTCCCTTCCCTTTTTTCCTGTACAGTGAGGTTCTGAGCTTTGCACTTGTTTGCAAAGCATTTTGGTCTCTGTAGACAAGGCTCACTAAATATGATCATTGTTAAAGTTGAAATCCCCACCACTGGTTGTTTCGAAAGATGTTCACTGGACGTTCAGAGCTCTTCTCCCGTGAGAGGGTATTTAAAAAGCGAAAGTCCAGAGTGTCCCGTCTCAGTATGAAGAATGTGGTTTCATACTTTCACTTAATTTGTGAGTCAATGTATTGTAGACATTGTTACTGCTAAATTAAAAGAAGAGGAAAAAAAAATCTCTGGTATGTAGTGAAGTGTTATGCCTTCATGCTTTTACGAATACATTTTAGCATCTTCCTCCAGGATTACGGTCATTGTCATTTATGTCCTGCATAATGTCTGATATTAACAGGACAACTTTAGCCTGGGTATCCAATGTTTTAGACTGTGTTCTCAAACTGAAGTGCTATCTTTGTGTACTCTTCTCATGGCATCTCTGACACTTTCCATAGGCTATCCATGATCAGAGAAGGTTTAGATCTTGCCCCAGTAAATGTTTTTTCCTGGAATGGATGTCCCAGTTTCAGTTCCGGCTGATGATTTAAAACTAAGTAAGTGGCCATCTGGGAGGCTGAAATGTTCTGGAATTTCAGACAAGAGTCCCGGGAGTAGGTAGACTGGTAAGTAACAGGTTGCAAAATTCTCTGCTCTTCTGTAAAGCATGTATTCCGAACGAAAGTTTAGATGCTGATGTTCCTACAGTTAATGAGAACATGCACTGACTTACTGAAGCCACCTGGTCAGGCTACTGCAAGCGCGTTAGGTGGTGTCCAAAATCAGGATCACTTCCCCACCTCTATCAGTGCAAGCAGTAGCGAGCAGTAACATCTCTGGAGGCCAAATGCAAACCTGCCCAACGCTTCTTGAAGTGCTGGAGGCATGCTTCGTCCTGCAGCCCCGTTCAGATTGCTATTCCTGTGAAGCACCGAACTGAGTGGACAGTTCTGGTCTTTACAAAGAGGTAGGCACAGAACCATATTTCCCCAAAGAGGATTGTCATGTCCAGAAAAGGGGTGAAGAAAACGATGCTGCGAGCTGAAAAAATTCCAGTAATGTGAACAGCACAGACAAAAAAAATGGTCTTGTTGGGGAAAATCTCCTTCCTTATCCCCCAAAACTTGGTGAAAATGGTAAGAGAGTGGCAGGATTAGTTCTTTGAATGAATAATAGATAGTATGCAAGAGTTATTTTCCATATAGGAAGGACTGTATGTATATCTATGACATAAATATACATTGTAGGAGGGTTGGCCTGAGCAGCACACTAGGGATCTTAAATATGGGTTTGACTCTTCATATTAATACAAAGATAAACTGGAAATAGAAAATAGTGGCCTTATTGACACATAAACAAAGAGGAGAATATTATCTGTAGGGGTCAGAGATACTATTTGATCAGAAACCTAATGTTATAATGTAGATAAAAGAGAAATTTGTATTTCTTTCTGAGCAGGGTGGAAAAATCAACGTATGACTCTTGTGCTTAATACCATGTTAAGAGCCAGCAGTCAGCTTGGCCTCCAGGATACAGGAATTAGCATTATGCTATACAGTAAATGGGGATGTGAAGTAACTTCATATGAAATGCCCGTCAGCTCTAGAAAGCATCTTGCAGACTTGGAGAGCGCAGTATTTTTCAAAAAAATGTCTGAATTGGGTTTTTCTGCTCAGCTTCCTCTTTTTCCATATGAAGCCTCAGAGGAAGAAAACAGGGAGATAAATGTTTCTTAGAAAGGTTTGTTCTTTACCCGAGACCCTCAGTTCTCACCCTATCGCTGCAAAATAATTATGTGTCAAAATTGTTTTTCAGATTTCTTTTTTTTTATCCTGCAGCTGAAGTGAACTCCTGATGTAGGGGATAGTAATGGAAAGTAAAACCGTAACTGATCTGTGCAAGTCAGAGGCAATTTCAGCCCCTCAGAGAGATGTTATATAAGCTCTACCCAATGAGCTGACTTATCCAGTTCAATTCAACATGAGAGAGGGCTTGTTGGGTCCCTTACGTGACGCCCGAGATCGAGAGCTCGCAAAATGGCACTAGATTGCCTCGGCACCCTTCTCCTTCGTGGCTTTTACCCTCCAGTGAGAAGCTCGCCCAATAGCCAGAAAGTTATTTCATCTGCTCATTGCCGAGGGGATTTCATCACCTAAAGCTTCTCCTTCCTAATACTGTCAAGCCTGAGTAATCATCTATCCTAGAATTTTTGTTGTCACGCATCAAATACCACTGGCAGAATAATTGCTGGATGGTGCGTAGTGGGGCAGGTGTAAATCTATTACAGTGCATGGGAAGTAAGACCAGAAACATATTTCTCCCCTCTTGAGCAAAACCTTTAAGCAGCCGTGTACTCTGCTGGCTTCATGGACCGTTGCTGTGTTTGAAATTTGAAAATGTGCCTAGAGTACCTTGTTGAATCGATGTTTCAAACAGCGCCAGCGTGAGCAGTAGCAACAGGACTTCCCTGGACTTCTGTGGAAGAGGAGAAACATCCTCCTGTGGTTTTTAATACTCTGAGCAGATCTGCAGGAGGATGTCCTCCAGAGCTGAAAGCACCTTGTGTTTGAGATAGAAAAGGTGGGGAACCATATTTTCGAGTTGCGTAGC
Source organism: Eurypyga helias (assembly GCF_000690775.1). Lineage (NCBI taxonomy): Eukaryota > Metazoa > Chordata > Aves > Eurypygiformes > Eurypygidae > Eurypyga > Eurypyga helias. Next base: position 140,547 of record NW_010229515.1, read on the forward strand.
ACAGCAATCAGTTATGTGGGCTTTGGTAATGCAATCAAGTCGTGCCCTTCCCAAAGCGTTTCAGGCAGCCCCAGCACTGTCCCGTGTTCTCCTTTTCCTGAACTGTACCCTGAAGTGAGATTTAATTTAGTTAGCATGTTGAAATTCTCTGAAAGGAAGGGAAAGAACCTCTTTCAGAATTGTCATCTTTGAAAATCAGTTTCCCTGCTATTCCTTGAGCGTGCGCAGGACAGATAATACATGGGAATAAAAGCGTAGTAGACCCACTCTTTGCTGGAATGAACAGTTAAATAGAAGTCTGCATCTCTTATGTGAGTTGAAATAGCTCACGTAGATACGTCCACCCACATAAGTGTCCAATATATGCTATACACTCATCGGCCTCCCTACTTTCAAAAATACTGATACTCCACAAGAGACATTTGTAACCTGTAAACACACTATCCATGCACAAATAACCATTCACATTTATATAATGGACCCAGTAAACAAGCTAAAAATACATATTCAAAACATTGAATAATTACATCTGCCTTATAAATGTATCACTGAGAAGCAACGTTCACGACAGCATCCATCCACGATCCACTTGTGTAAGTGTGCTTGTCCCTGAGATAGCCGCCCTGCCACACGCCACGGCAGCGCTGCCGAGCCGCCCCCGCTGTGCCGTACGCAGGGTGGGCCCGGTGATGCACAAACACACCCCCACCCAAACCCCTGTACCTGAACCCGGCACTTTAATCACCACCTGAGGACGTCTATCATCATGGTGGGTCCAGGTGCCTTCCCACACATCGTCTTTCCAGCAGGCAGACCTACACGTTCCGATGGTTTCCCAGCACCGTTCAGCTCCACCCTGCCTTGCCCGACACAAACCCTCCACGTAACCCTCAGCAGCGCGGAGTTGTCAGAGTAATTTGATTTAATGTGTTTCTCTCCTGCAGTCATTAATGAGAGTTTCTGAGCAACCAAAAGCTACGTTTTTTCTTCTTTATTTTTCTCCTTGTGACAGGAGAGTTGGGAAACACCTTTCTGATGCAGGAGAGTTAATGAGCTGCCAATGGAGGCAGGAAAGGAGAACTGCTTACAGTGAAGGCTTTGCCGTCCTTGTTGCTTGAGGGTTTGGGGATTGGACTGGGAGGGAGCCCTGCAGGCCAAGTCATTTTATTGCCTCAGTTGCTTTCCTGGGCCTGGTTTTTTACCTCTTCTGTCCTTGTGCAATGTCACTAGAGCTCACATGTGGCCAAGATCACCTGTATGCCTTGTATCCATTTTATTCTTGTACAAGTTTCTGTACTTACGCTTATTAAGACTCTTCGTTTTGACTAAAGTATGTTTCCTAGACTGATTTGACGATACCTAGAGATTAAAAGTCCTGCTTTTCCATTGGTAGGTGGTTCCAGGAGTTAATCAATGTGACTGTTAGAAATGTACCTTTACTTTTCATTTTACTTTGCATAGCTTTAATTTTCCCTCATTTCAAGACCTGTCATTCATTTTTTTAAGCTTGAATTTCCCCCCTCATTGTTTTTTCCCACTTGTTATTACGAATATATTTCCATCAGAAATTGTGGATCATGAAGCTGAGATAAGAGGGAATGTTATTTATGCTCAAGTAATTAATACCCGGCGATAAGCTCCGTGCATTGCCAGCTGTATCTGCTGCAGTATACGAGAGGCATGTTGCCAGATTGCATTAAGCGGCAGTTTGGTGGATGATGGAGAGGATACTTAATTAAGTTACAGGGAAGCTAGGCAAGCTTTCAGTCCGTGCATAGAAGTGGCAGCAGTTTCCATTTCAAGGCTAGTGAAACGCTGATAACTACTGAAAAACCTGATATTTGGACAGACTCTAGTCAGGACTTCATTTCCAGGGACACACGGTCATTTAGACAGGTGGGAGAAGCAGGAGAATCTAGTTCTTGGGATTTTACTGTATGAAGAAGTCAAATCCAAATTCTGATCTCTCTTAGGGAGGTCAGTCTGTTTTGGGGAAGTGGGGAGACATTCCGGTGTGGTCCCTTTGCTTTGCCAGCCTCTAGCAGACCCGAACTCAGCCCTTAAGTAATTGTGGTTGTGCTTTCAGGGCATGGAGGGGAAGGGTTGCCTTTTCAGGCCGGTGTAAGCAAACACAGAATTTAGCTCAGTGGGGTGAGCTGAATGAGGGAAAAAATAGCCTGTTTTAATTAACTCCAGTAAAATCAGGAGTAACTCCTCACAATTAATGCTACATTTTGATGGGTTTAGTGAGATCAGAACCAGGACATGAAGTGGTAAAAAGGTTGTAAAGCTTTGCTTTTATTCACAAGGTATTTGGTTCATATTCCATCCCTAAGTAGGGAGAGAGAAGACAATCAATGACCTTTCCTTACCTGGAAGTTGAGATGGTCCATGCAGCAGAGTGTTATTTCCTACTCTCTGGGTATCTCCTCAGCCCTGCAAGAACAAGACTGGCTTTGTGCATGTCTGATACAGAGCCACTATTTCTGCTTCTGGTACAGAGAGGGGGGCAGGTGTAGCGCTCAGCAGCAAAAAGCTGAGCCTTTAAATTAACGCTCAACCGCTGTAAATAACAGCGGGCAGGGAGGAGGGGAAACGCCCTGGCTGAGCCATCTAAATAGAGGTTTATTTGCCCAAGAAGATGGCAAGAGCTCAGTGTCTCCTGCATGAAGCCATGGTTGGTCTACCCCAAGCCATAGCAGGAGGGTCAGTGAGGTGGTTCTAGCTGATGAGGCCCCCTCATTACCCAGGGCGTGTGGATGGCTGTTGGATTTATCTGAGTCTAACGCAATACCAAACAGGGCAAGTTATTTAAGGAAGGGTGATTGAAAATTGAAACAACTCTATTCTCTCAAGCCTCATCTTGTAATTGAAATATTCATAAAGCTCCTCATTCAGCGTAAGACCATTGCGGGAATATTTTAAGGATTTCATGCTTGTTGCAGTTACAGTGTGCAAATTCAGCAACACTAGCCTGCATTGCTGCGTATAAATGCATCATATTTTTGACCCAATGTTCTTTCAATATATTTTCCCTTCAGGAACTTTTCATCGGATGGAATGAAATTGTGTTTTTATAGTATGCACAAACAGTAGCTATGGGCTAGGTTGAGAAACCACCAACTGACTGGGTGGTCAGTGAAAGGCTTTTGGGATTCATGTCAGAAAAAGCTAATCTTAAAATAGGTTATTTTAAAATTTTACCATGGTCCTCAAATCCTGCATGGATTTAGAGCTCACAAAACTAAATGCAGATAAAGCCAAAGGTTAATAAAATATTGTATCAACCTATGTTTCTGTCCCATTGAGGAAGCAAATGCCTTTCTACCTTTGTTACCCAAATATCAGGTATTGCATACGTACCCTTGTGTGCAGCTAAGCTGAAATGCTTATTCCCATTGCCTGAAGGAAAGAAATGCACTATAGGAAATCATAGAAATAGCCTGTCAGATAAAATACCTGACGAGAATCAGGTTGACAACTATAACCCTCCATGGTTATGCAGATTTATCACCGAACGAGGAGAAAAAACTCACAGTAACAGGAAAATTAATGACAGTAAAAGCTATTCAGCATTCCTACCCCCATCCGCATGTTTGTTCCGGGTTGTTCTATCATGTGTCCGTCATTTTTATGCCAAACAAATGAGCAGTACAATCACTACTGAATTCACGCCCCATCTGCCTCCCTTGCATACAGCAGCAGAGCTCAGCTGTTTCTCTTCCTCCCAGAATAGAAAGAGGAGAGACAGATGCCAGGTGCAGGCGGAGAGAGGCCCTGCCTGATGGACCCTTGAAGGAAGGCCATGAGGGGTTTGTCCTTCCCAGAACGAAGCTGCTTGTCGCTGCCAAGCTGAATAAAGAGGCACACCGCCTGGCTGAGACAGCATTTGGGAATGGAGAGGGAGTAGGACCAGAACCCCGGATCCTGTAGGCAGTTGGAACAACTCTCGAAGTGCCTTTCCATGGCAAAGACTTTTTTTTTCACATTTCATTTCACAACGTGAGGTTTTATTGGAATTACAGCTGTCTTGCTGCTCTCCGCTTGCCCTGCCTGTTTTTTCTACCCATCTGCTTTCAGGTTTCTTGCAGGGAGGTGGCAAGCACCTGGGACCGCGGTTGCCTCTGTTGTATCCGCAGAGTGGCTGGTGCGGCGGGGCCGGGTCGTGCAGTTATTCCTGCAGTACACATGGCCAGACCGTCATAACAACGAACGGAGGGAACAACCGGTGCTAGCGGCTGTAAATGAACAGCTAGCCTGGAACAAAGTGCCGTGCTCCGGTATATACAATATTGAAGAAGGCAGCATAATTGATGGCCGAGGCAATGGGCTGTGATTCGGAGAACTTGGGTTTCATCCCTGGCTTCCATCGACGCCCCGTACAATTCCGTGCGAGTCAGTGCTTACACATGCTGCTTGGTTTGTCGCATCCGTTTGGGCTCCCGTTCAGGAAAGCCCATGAGCATGTCCTGAATTTTAGGCTGGTTGATGTTTTGACTTGGGGCTTTATGATCACAATTTAACTGAGGTTGGAGCTATTTCTTATCTTGGGTTCATGCAACAGGGAAGTGGGACACTGTCATGGGGCATCATACAGCCCTTAAAAGCAGGGCAGGTCATCTTCCCTGTGATTTCACTGTGACCAGCATGGCCGCTGATGTGGGTAAGAACCAGGCTGGTCTGGGAAAAACTGTGGCCAGATAGGAGAGGACAAATTGGAAGGGAGACTCAAAGAGGGGAGAGTGAAGCCAAGTGTCAGACCATGCAATCACGCAAACTCTAAGATGGGGTATTTCTGACCTTCAAAACCCACAGGGCCACATGTTTTACATGGAGAATGTAGGGTCTATGAGCCACATTGCCAAGAAAACCAACAGTTTCCATGGGGCAGCCTGGCAGAAGTGGGAATTGCTCTTCATCCCCACGACTGAGCTGTGTCCCTGCACAGTGCAGTCCATACAAGGAACGTGATCAGCTCATGCCTTGTTTTGATGGTTGACATGGGGTGTATGTAGTGTTCAGAGTAAGGACAGTTCCTCTACTTGGAATAGAAATTGTTCCATTTACATAAAACAGGCCCATAAAATTGCCTGAGTGGTTGTAATCTTCTGACGAGCTATCTGCCTCCCTAGATCTTTCCTGTTTCAGGCTTTATTTATAGGCTTTCCTGACCTTTTCATTACCCAAAGTCTCTCCTGGATCCTGTCTTCTGTACCGTACCACATCAGTTTTTCTTGTCCTCTTTGACATTTAATTTTTATTAACCGTGTAGGAAAAAAATTTTCTTTGTACATTGTGTTCTGTTCCTGCTCTCTAGGCAATAGAAACTGTCATTCCAGAAGCACAAGGAAGAATTTTCTGTCTTGACATTTTGCGATTTTCCAGCAGGACATGGAAAATTAAAACTGGGTTTAAGGTTAATAATGTCTCCTTGAGCTGAGGGGAATTATAGAGGGGGTAGATGAAAATGAGCTCACTGCTGACCTGCTGCAATTGTGTTCTGTTCCTGCTCTCTAGGCAATAGAAACTGTCATTCCAGAAGCACAAGGAAGAATTTTCTGTCTTGACATTTTGCGATTTTCCAGCAGGACATGGAAAATTAAAACTGGGTTTAAGGTTAATAATGTCTCCTTGAGCTGAGGGGAATTATAGAGGGGGTAGATGAAAATGAGCTCACTGCTGACCTGCTGCAGTGTGTTCCTCAGTATCTTGTAGCACACCAGAAGGTCACTGGAAAACCCTTCTGCACCTCCTACTTCTTGTGTGTCTGGCATTCCTTCCATTTTGTGCAAAATTGGGAGCAAATCATTAGCCTTCGGGTATGATGGAGAGAACCATGTTGAAGTTTTCCAGCCATGCTTAACGTATTTGCCACACCCTTTAATTAGGAATCTCTTGTTGTTACTCATTTAACTGAAAAATCACATTAACTCAAACAGTTTAAGCAGAAAAGCAAGTAAAAGGACTATTCACAATGACATCCAAAACAGTTAGGAATATTTGTGAGAGACAGATGAAGAAACACTTCTGTTAGCTCCTCTTTATTTGGGAGGCTCCTATCAATTAATAGAAACCTTCTTTCACTCAGATCATGTGTTGTCTCCTGTGCTTTACTGGCCAATTAACAATTCCTTGCCTCAAAAAGATAAAATTCTCCATCTTTTTGGTGATTCACTGTGAATGTTTCACCATGAATTGTCTTACACTGAATTTATAGTCCATATTAATCCGTATACAAGCATGTTTATACAAACATTTATTGGAAATAGGTATATAGCTCATTTCTGACACTAATGGACAGCAGAGAAGCATAAACTCATGCCAAATCTCACTAAAATTTAATACTTTAATTCTGTTTGACAGGGCAACTCGATCTCCAAATACCAAGACAAAGCATCTCAAATAAAAAGTTTTCTGTATCAAGACTGATGTATTCTATATTCCAAAATAATGGAATATTTCACATTCCTTTTAGGTGAAAAGTTGAGAACAGATCTCTGAATTTCTCGTGGGACAGTGGTATTATTTCCTGAGCAATAGCATTTTGCAACTCTGTGTCCAAGGGAATATCAGATGTCTGGAAGAATTAATGAATATTCAGGTACTGCTTTGCAGTGTTCTTCAGCTGATAGCTGAGTTCATTCATACACATTTAAGTAAAGCTTAGATTTGCTCATTTTTCATAAGCCTTCCTCCGAAGGGAGGAAAACAATCATGCTGTGTTTTTATAGAGTGAATTTGAAATTAAAATTAGACGTTTAGGTGTCATTTCGGTTGTAAAGTAGCCCTTAGTTCTGATGGTGGGAACAGGGATTCCAATTACATTTAATTTGCATGCACAAGGCTTGGTTAGACAAAGTATTAAGGATCCTTAGTTGTTCATAACATTTCTGTAGTGCGTGGGGCTTTTTAACACCGTTACTAAATTAGTTCTTGGAAGCCGTTCACATATTAACATAATATATCCCACACATAGTAAAACAAACTGGCCTTTCAAATGACAGGACCCCAATCTTAATAAATATTGAATTATAAAATCCCCGTTTAGGGAATACAAGTTAATTCTTTTCCTTTTTTTCACCAGCTGTGAACTGCTACGTGTGATGTATGGTACAAACTCTCCAGGAAAGAGGAGCAAATTGAAAACACTACCCCTGTGGGTTCCCTTATTAGACTTGAAGTGACTGTGAAATTCATAGGACACAGCTCATTAAAACAAGGCTGGCAATCTGTGACCTCTGAGTAGGAAGAGAAGATCCATGCTGAAAAACAGGCTGTTGCTTTGATTGCAGGGTACAGAGGAGAAAAATTGGTATGGCTGCTTCTTAACCCACTCGTTACCAGAGCGTGTTGGCCCTTAGAAAACGCAGGAGAATAGGTAAGCAGCAGCCAGGTGACTCCGGCTCAGGTAAAAATGAAGTGATGGGATCCCTGGAGAGCTGTTGCCTTTTCCCAGCAACGCTCCCGCTCTCTCAGGGATGTTGTGCTCCTTGGACACAGTAATGATCTGGTATGGAGTGCCTAAGGTAATGAAAATTTCAGTGGCTGCGTATTTCATCGGGTAAAGTGGAAATTCAACATATTACAGGGCCGTGAGCTACTTTTTATTATTATTATTATTATTACTAAGATAATTAAACAGTATTTAAACTAATACTTGCAGAGCACTCCCTGACCCAGGTGAGTGTACCAAGAGGAGGAAAGTTTCCTTGGGCTCTCCCATGAAATGCCAATCTCCTTGGAGGAGATGGTGATGAATTCCATCCTGTTGGTAACAGCTTTAAGAGCACGGTGCTTTCCGTATGGACAACCTAAGTCGTGGGAGGAAATGTCCCAGCTGTTGTAAATCAGCGTGGCTCTATAGAACTGTCTGAAGCCAGACAAGATGTTCTGTAGCAGACACTCTCACTTGCCCTCAGGCATAAATCCTTAAAATTCCGGTACCAGGGTACGCTATCTAGGGTGCTTTCTATCAGTACCAAACCTGGTACAGTGCAGTTTTAGGCTGTTTGCACTGAAGAAAAGAATAGGATAATTTTTCCACAAACTTACTCCAGGTTCTAATAAATCCCATTCTCGTGCCACTAGAACCCAGGGTAGAAATATGGCAAGAATGTTAACATTTTCTGCTTGAAAAAGCAGCTATCTTAGTAGTTAAGTTCAATCCCTAAAGTGATCATCCAGTTCCACCCTGACATTTTCTGTAAGTGAATAAACCTGCATCTTAATTCGACGCCTGTCAAAGATTAAATAATGCAACATCAGCTTTTAACGTGATTGATCCAAATAAAGACCATGAAAAATGTATCCTGGTTGGAAACATTCAATGAAATAATACATTTCAGAGAGGGTTCCCCCCCCATCACTGCTAATGTGAAAGGGTTGAATTGTGGGAACAGAAAAAATGAAATGAGAACACTCAAGCTGGTGTCGCTCCACATGAGAGAGAGTAGAAGCTGAATACAAAACAGGCTCAATAATTATGAGTGAGATTCGTGCTCTAGTGAACTAGGAACGACTGCTCTGATGTCTTAAGAAAATCGGGTCCTCTTGAGGTGTGCCGAATTGTATTTCCAAAATGCTTGTCAGCTGCAGATTAAAATTTTGGCCCCGCTTTCTATGGCAGAGGAAAGAACTAGCAACCCTTGTTTTTGACAGGTGGGGGATTGGTAACTTTCCCTTGGACTTGTAACTTTTTTTTTTTTAGGATAAATGGGAAGTGGGAGTTCAAGAAACAATAGTCCTATACATTTCTCATACCTTTTGTGCCAATCTTGCTATTCCTTCTGGGGAAAGTCAGGGACGTAGAGATGTCTGATTTGAAGTAACAATAAGGAAAGCACATTATGGTGTTGGAATTTATGCTATTACTATTACAGTAGTTGTCCATCACCTACCTGAAAGTATCCTGCTGTCTCTGAGCCATTGAGGTTTTTATTTGGTTTTCAATTAAAAATAGGTTCTAAATTCATTCTGTTGTAATTCTGACATAAAGAAGCAGCCTTTTTCTGATCCAGACCAATTCAATAATTCAATTCTTACGTAGTCTACTGATTGTTACAAGGATGAAATGCTAGTCTTTGTAAAATTATTGTAAAACAGAGGCCTAGCTCAAAAATGTTTTATTTTTGTATCAGGAATTTTATTAAGTGAACTCAATTTTACTGTAGGTTATCTTGTGTGCTGGGAGGCCCCTAGCCTGATAAGAAGAGGTCTTTTTAAATATTCAGTCCGCACAAAGAGCGGAAAAGAAGTTAACTAGCTAGGTGAGTAGCATGAAAGAGAGAAAGAAAACAAAGAAAGGAAGCAAGCCAGAAAAGTACAGGTTTGTTTTTAGGAAGTGTTTATTCTTAGCAATGGTAAATCACAGCCAGGCTGCAGGCAGCAAAGTGTCTGTACACCACGTTCTGATAGGCAGGCACCCAGACACCCTTCAAGAGCCCAACATAGAGGGTGAAGGTTGGCCAACCCTCCATTAGCTTGGTTCATCCCAGGAAATGTGGCTGATTTCTTTTGCACCTATGCTATTAATAATGGAGGTGGGAGGGGTAAACTGATAGGTTTCAAATAGTAGGATCGTTCTTTAAAGTCAAATTATATTTGGCATGTAGGTTTATTTCTATCCCAATTAAATTTATGCTCCTCTTTCTTTAAATAGTGCACGTTCCAAAGATGAAGTAGGAAGTTACTGGAAAAAAGCTAAACTGATAACAAGGGGATTCATTTTTCTTACCTAATTGTCACTGAGATGGATGCCTTGGGAATATTTCCAAGATTACACTTGGGTTGGTAGCCACGCTTTGAACATCTTACTGAAGTCATAGCAACTGGGGAAGGATGGGAGCGATGTTGTGTCCTGAACAGCAATCCTAACGACTCTAGGATGAGCTGACACAGCCTGGCCCTCTGCGCTCTTAGTGATCCTACTGTGAGTCTTTAGCACATCTGGCATTGCAGGAAAGTCTATTCAATCATTAAATTACAGCTTTGGGACTGTGAACCTTAAACTTGTTTCCTCAGATCACCTATCAGTGGACACACCGAACCAATGCTGGAAGGTTGTGCTCCCACTATCATTGCACATGGAAAATTGCAGGAGAGTTCCAGCTTGAATGAAATAAGCCCATAAGATACAAGCCCTTGCTGAGAGGATGGCTTTGACTCCAAACTGTTTACAAAAAGGGAGAAACCGGACAGCAATTGTGAAGGAGTGAAGATACACTCCCTTGCCTCTCCTGTCCCCCCTCCACAGCCGTAAGTGCTGACAGAAACTCTGGTTCCTATTTGTTTTCTCCCTTCCTATCAGCACATGTCTGTCCAAAGGAGGAATCCTTTCACGCCTATCTGCAAGGTCCTTGAGAGGTGTTAAGAGTAAACTAGGTGTGAACAACATATGAAGTGGGCACACACATGGAAGCCGAGGTGTGAAAGCACTTGCTCAGTAAAAATAGAACTAGGCTGTTGGCAGAAAGAGGTGTCTCCAACAGATAAGCCCAGCAGTGATTGACAGGAGTTGGGGTTTTGTTTTATTAATGCATCAGTCCGAGTTCCTTGACCTTATGAGGAAGGAGAGAGTTTGGCAGGACAGGAGGGATTGTAATTTGTTCTTTAACACTGAAAGATAAGCACCTCTCTTGATTCTATACAGAACAACCAATACCTGTTTTAACCCCTGCTCATCAGATAATATGCTTAACTGGAACAGAGAATAAATGAGGGATTACCAGCTATTAATGACCCCGTGGAAAAGCGTGAGCCCTACTCCTGTTTGATTTTGGAGGGCTTTATTGTGGGGGAGCTGCAGCTCTTGAGTCCCTAGCATCCTTCCAGACGATGCTCTGATCATCCTTTGGCACTGGAAAGCTTGTCTCTGTGCTTGGTTTTACAGAGTGAAGATTCTTCTCAGGTGAAATATTTATAAATCAAGGGTTGGGTTTTGATTTTTCTTTACCAAACAATAAATTGCAGTGTGGGTTTGATATGAGCATCCCTCATGTATAACTGCCACGCTACAGATTGCAATACTGCCTTCAATCCACAGCTCTCATACATTCTCACCCCGCAGAGATCAGCATATTACAAGCAGAAAGCGATTTACCAGACAAGTCACAGTTGCTGCCTGTATTACTGTGTGATATATGGCCCAGCCGATGTAAATGTAGCTGAAGTGCAATAGAAAAGCTCATTTTGCAACACAAACAAAGAGCATTAGACGAACAGATCTGATACTGAAGAGAGAGATATCTCCTTTGGATTTCAACTATATTATTTTCAGCTGCTGTTTATTTTGCTGTCTTGCCCAACCAGCTGCTAGGCAAGCTCTAACCTTCCTTCTTTGCTGCCGGAAAGGCTAAAGCATGAAATGGAATTACAAGTATCGACGCCTGCAGACCCTCTCGTGTAGACACACAGAGCAATCTGCCCAGCGGGCGACCGAAGATTGGGAGGGGCAGGAAAAGCGAGCCGAGCACTGGGTCTGTTGGAATCAATGGGATTGTTGCTACTGGCTCCAGTGGGTTTCAGATATGGCCCGGTGGGAGCAAACACTGTGAATGAAATTTCAGACGCTCCGTGCCCGTAGAGCCACATGCTTTTAAAAGCATTAATAGCGCCTCTAAATTTAGAGTGCTGCACTTCTGTTTCATTAAGAATTCTACTTTAGTTTCAGATAGACTCCACAGAATCTGCCCCCAAAAAAGACCCACGCGCCATTCTGCCATAGCAGGATCTTTTATTTTTAAAATGGCCTCGTCTAACCCGCAGCTGCTCAGAACTTGGTGTCTTTTCCGCATTCACTCTCCTAGGAACTTGAACCTCTGCTACCCTCTCTACTTTACATGCCATGGGGTAAAAGTTGCTCGGCTGAAACCTCCAGAAAAAGAGCTGATGTTAGCCCAAAGCAGAATTATGAAGCCTTGTATGGATGTCTACACAGAAAAGGAACACATCCAGTTTGAAAACATTACTGACGTTTGAATTTCTCTTGGAACGAACAGTTAGACGCGTTCACCTCTTCCTCGTGGATGGGAAAGCTGAGACGCAGAGAAGCTGAAAATCAGCCTTCAAATAAACACTACTGCTGAGAATGCAAACCAGGCAGCCCACTTCTGAACCGCCCCACCCCATCTCCAGGCACCGAGCGTCTGACTCCCAGGACTTCAGATGCGCTCGACTGTTATTCTGGTGGATCGTATGCTATACGAGAGCCAGCAGAAACCTCTGGGGAGGAGAGATTCAACATTAGAAAAGACAGATACCAGTGTCACGGCCCAAACCTTGGAAATAATGAAAATAGAGAAGCGTTTCATTCCAGGGCTCGCACTAGGGAAAAGCAAGATCAAATGCTTTAAATAACAATACTTCCCAAAAGCATTCTAGTAATATAAAGTCTTAATGCCTCTTTTTAACCTTTTTTTTGTGAAAATAAACCTGTGTGGGCCTATCTAAACACCTTGGAAATTTTTTAGCTCTTTATTGTTTTCAGAGGCTGAGATTTTGTGTCACTTGAGCAGATGGACTCAAAAAATCCTATTTTTTCACCTTGATAATTTTTCTTTCTGACCTCATTTGTTAAGGGCAAGCAGGATTATTAGACCAGGGGCACTTTTGTCATCTCTTGGGAGATGGTGCATGTGACTTTCCGTTTTCCATGGAAACCGGAATAGGAAATAGTTAACAAAAATCTCCCCAGCTCTGCAGTGTGAGAGAGTAGGTTAAGAGGTTGAGAGAGGGGGGAGATTCCTGCAAAATCAGGGGCTTTCCCTTGCTTTGGACATCAGCTGCGTGTTGGTCTGATCCACCAAGCTGTTGGTGCATGGGGCTGAAAATTAGCGGAGAGGTCGCAGGCTCGTGCCACAGCCAAAAAGATGGTGCTTATAAACAAACATAGTACTGCTTCGTAGCAGGGAAGTGTCCACTTGTGATGTTTGTTGGGCAACATTTTCATACGTAAGGGCCTTTGCCCTCTCCTGCCTTGGTTGCTCCTTTGCTATGCAACGGGATGTCTCCCTCCCGCCTATCCCGTGACTTTACTGATGCTGGTAAAATATTAAAGCTCGTGAGAGCAGCATTACTGGAGCTTTGTTACTGTTAAGCCTTCTCCTTCTCTATCTGGACTGTGGAGAAAAATCTCCCTGCTGCTTTCCCTTGGTATTTTTTCACAGCCAGTCACGTCCCCTCAGCTCGACAGCTTTTCCTTGGGGAACTACCATCGTCTGCTTTTTCCCTGTCAGGCCATGCAGGAAAGGAGGGCTACGATTTAACAGCAGAGCAAAGCGCTCAAAGCCGCACAAACACCCAGAGATTAAATGCTTCGCCCCACCTGGATTTCCCAGTAACTTGCAGAGTCTCAGCACGCCGTTTCTGAAACACAACTGCAGCTGGAAGGCACCTCTCTGAGTATTATACAGCACAGGGCATATTTGTAAGTCCTTTTTTTCTTCCTTTTGTCCCCCTTTTCAAGGTCTTTCTCTCTTTGATTTATGGATTTGGAGACCATCTTTAATTATCTGCCTTGAACAGCTGCCTGAAGCCACGCTCACCAGGAGTGAGACAGATGCAGTGTGCAGCCCTCCTGGGTTTTGCATAGCAACATGCCGTGTGGAATGACCACTAATACGCAGCGTGAAGCGCACAGTTTCCTGTTGCCATGCTATGTGGGGGGTACGAACGCATCCGGGTCCGCTTGCGCGTGCACGCAGGCTCCATCGCGCTCACATGCTTGTGCACGTTTCCTCTGTAGCCAGTGCACCAGAGTGACTACGACAAGGGGCACGTTAGATGCAAAATTTTCCAGTGAGGGAAATCGCTCTGGATGTGAAGCCTAAAGGCATTTTCAGTGCTGGGAAATAAGGGCTCACTTATTTCCTTTAAAATTGGTGCTCGAAGATGAATAGCGGTGATGAAAGTCTGCCACAGTGCAGACAGGTCTGCGCACATTCGCCCTCGGTACTGTTTTGCAAGCACCCTGAAGCCCGGTTTGGGTCTGGGCACTCAGCGTTCCCCATCTTAAGCTGCTTTGAAAGGCTCTGATTGCCTTGCAATCAAAGGAGGGATTGCCATGTCTGCGTGTGAGGCCGGGGAGGGCATATCCAGCGAGCTCAGGCTCGGAGAAGGTGCAGCAGCTCATACTTCCATCTCCTTCCAGATAAACAGCTGCCTGATCAGTGCACACCACAGCATGAGCTGCCATAGCTCCACACCAGTAGCAGCGCTCCCACCTCTGCGAGCAGGATTAGAGCTCCCATATGTTTACACGCGTTACAGCTTAACCTCTGGCAGATCCTAGTCTGCATCACCATCCTGATGCAGCATCTTCTGAGAGCCACTGCTTTAGGCTGAAAGCGCTGACTTGGGCAGGCCGCCTTTTCCTCACGGACTGTAGGGATCATCCGCTGTGCATGGCAGGATGCGAAATCAGAGCTTCTTCCATCTCTGGGTAAATCCTATTTCAGCTCCCTTAAATAATTTTGTACAAAAAAAAGCTTGCAACAGCTTTCCTTTGGAAGCAGGGCCTTAGGAAACCCCTTTGATATGGGGCAGGCAACTGGGATAGCTGGTAATGAGGTGCTGGGAGAGCTTCAGTCACCAGTGAGGGAGATGAGCAGTTCTGAACCTGACAGAGCAGCGCATTGCAAGGACCATCACGCTGTCAGCCTCGCACTGACAAAGCGGAGGGGCGAGGAAATGGCTGATGAAATCTTACAGACATCCCTGCTCTTAGCGCTTTAGGGACGTGGCTCTGAACGATGTTCTCGACTTGAGAATTTATGGAAACACTTTTTTGGTTAGTAACTGAGGGAGCAAACGTGAGTTCAATTACTTATGTCCACCTGACTCTGATGGTGGTACACCGTGGGACCCCACGGGGTGCCTTTCTCCCTGTCTTGCAGCCTGTTCCAGTCGTAAATTCTCTGGGGCAAGAACTCTGTCCTTCTCTTCTTGCTCGGCTCAGAATAGAAAGGGATTTCAGTCTTGGGTGGAGCATATTGATATCACGGTTATAAATACGGTGCTAGTGACAGAACTCCGGTGAAATGGCTTTGTGCCCAACCACATTAAGTGAGGACTTTAATTTAGGCAAAAGAAGTAATGAACTGGATCTGTACGTTGCAGATAGAAATTGTTTCCAGGTCCTGCTTATTAAGTTTCAGCCTCACCTCCCTTGTCTTGCCAATCACAGGCCACCTCTGTGGCTATTGCTGCAGGAACGTACGCGGCAGTGCTGCTTTAGGGATACAGTTTTAATGGATTTCCCAGCTGGAGACAAGCAGGGCAGCCAGCACTTGCCTCCCTGGATGCCTCACCCATCGCTGCTCCAGAACTGATGCGTTAGCCGCTTCCTGATATTTAACCTGACCCTTCCCATCCTTCATCTTTGCGCGGCCAACGGGTACAGGAAAGCATCCTGCCACTTGCAAATCCCGTCGTTCGGAGGCAACGTGACCTAGCTGTAATGGCACGAGCTCGGCATCGGAATTCTGTTAACGTTGTGTGATGGGGAATGGTTTACTTACTGTCTCCTAGCATCAGTCTAGACAAAAAAACTTTCTCTGATAGCAACTACCTTCTGCAGAGATACCAGGAGAATAGAAACACGCTGAAAACATTCCCCAAGCCAAATTCCTCTTTGGCATAGCTCTGCTGGAATCGCAATAGGGACGCAGTTCAGCATCCTTTGCTGAATAAAGACAGAGCTGAGTTTTGACCTGGGCGAAGTCTTGGAAGTCTGACTGTAGATCAGAAATACAGATTACATGCCAGAGAGAGATGTTTTTCTCTTTTTCCTGACCGAAGTACTGCTGGTAACTCAGAAGTACCTTCAGGAATCTTGCCTGCTGCAAGCATGGACACTGGGGAGAAGAACAAAGAAAGTATGTTTGTGTGGCTGGGGCTGCTACTCAATAAATTAAGAAGAAACTCCAGCTTCTCATTAGAAAGTAACATTTTACCTTTTTATTCTTTTTTAATGAAACCATTTCTTCCTCAAAGAGAAGGGCATTGTCTTTTTCCTAAGTGGACTTTTTCATGAAAAAATAAACTCCAGGCTTTCATTACATTCTTAAGCAAGAGCTCAAAGGTGAAACATGCTTGTTTCTTCTCCTGGCATCTACAGAAGGGGGGAGAAAAAAAAAAAAAAAAAAGAGAAAAAGAGAGAACAACATGAATTCTCAACATATGCTTTTGTGGACAAACAGGAGACATGTAAAAGCTCACTCATTTTTGAGATACTAGGAACTAATTTGGTGTTTCCATATGTCCTCAAGACCCCTGCTGAATTATTTTGTTATCTTTCAGATCTGAACCCCAGCAGCAGGGGCTGAACAGTAGGAGACAAGTGAAAGCTCTGTGGCTTATGCCCACAGGTGGGCCTTTTTGCCCTTCCCAAGCACTCAGGTGGGCTCTCTTAAGCTGTTGATTGCTGCTGGGGGGAGCAAGGCTTGTGCTAGTTTTCTCATGTTTTCCTGTGAGGAAAAGCATGGGTTGAGTTTGGTTTTGCTGGAGCTCTGTAGTGATGAAGCCCACAGATGTATACAGTGTGTTTATTGTTTAGTGTTATTTATCACTTCTTTGCTGCTCAGCTGGCTACTTGGAGCTTTCTGTGAGGGAGAGTTTAGTGCTGCCTTCCACCTTGCTTTCTGGAGGAAAAAGAACAGCAGCCATGGAGGAGAAAGGAGGTAAGGAAATCTGGAAGGAGCTTGCATACTGCCCTTATTTTGGTATGTAGAAAGAGAGTGGGCTTCTTCCTGAGGTCTTACGCTTTAGAGGAGGCATAATCAGTTTGTCCTCAGGGTACCTACCCAGTGATGGTGCCCTTCTTGAGGCAGGACTTGTCTGTGTCCTGTACTGTCCTTGCTTGAAATTGCTTGCTTTGTGTTTTAGAGTCTGGTTGTGGTACCTACTATTTGTGTAAATGATGTCTGTGTTAGCACCAGGTGATGATCAAAGGCACGTTGTGTCTTTGTTAATAGAGGCTTTTTGCTTTGCTAAGTGATCTCTGTTCCTTGTATTGACATATTTAGGAGACTAAACCAGTTATTCCACTCCGTGGCTGTGGCTAGCACTACTGACTTGCTGGACCAAAAGCCCCTTTTGCCCATTCCCCTCCTTTAATATGCTGCTTATTCTTTAGAAATATGTGTTGGTCACAGCATGCAGCAGTAAATATAACGTAATGTGTCATGACTTTGTGCTTCAAAGTATTTCAGGTGAGTAGCTGGTGTCACTATTGTTATTTGTAAAGAGGGAGAAGCTGAAGCGCAGAGCAGATAGATAACGTGGTTAAAGTTTCAAAACAAGTCTGATGGGGAACATGCTCTTAGAACTTTCTGTGAGTCTTCTTTCCCCCTCTGGGAAGCTCTGATCTCTTCCTCAGCTGCTGACCAGGGTAGTGATAGCACAAAAAAATATAGCTTATTTGCTACTTACAGAAATAAGTGAGTGCCTGGTCCAAAATGCTCATGAGCTGTGACCCACCTGGCCTGCTCAGGTCATGCCTGGCCTGCTTGTCCCCCTTGACCTGTTTGTGAGAGGGGGAGCTGCGGCACAGGGCAAGTGGGTCATCTCAAGGGCTTGTGCAAGCATCATGGGTGCCTGTTGGAAACTGTGCAGCACTTCCAGGAAGTGTCCAAGGCCAGGCTGGATGAGGCTTGGAGCAACCTGGTCTAGTGGAAGGTGTCCCTGCCCATGGCAGGGGGTGGGACTGGATGGTCTTTAAGGTCCCTTCCAACCCAAACCTTCCTATGGTAAGATACTGGCTGTGTCTTGTGGGGTTTCACCTCTTCTTTGTTACCAAAAGAGCAGCACCTTCCAAAGGCTTTGTCTCCTGTTTGAATCTGTCCTGTTGTCCTTCTCTAGACACTCAGAATCAGCCATCTCTTCTCTTGCAAACTGAGTGTGCGGTTGCCTGAAATTCCTGACACAGGAGAATTTCCACCCTGCTGGCATCATTAACCTTCCTGCTTTTCTAGTACCTGCAGTTAATGGGTAGTTTCTTTGCTGTTGCTTTGGTGCTTTGGTTTTTGCTCTTTATTGAGGATCTGTGATTGCCATCTAACTGTCCTGGTCCGTAGGTATGGCCTTCCCTGCAGCCTCAACAGGGGTCTCCTGATACCCTCAAATATCACCACCATGGAGATCACAACAGTCACACCGAATGCTCTTGGTCAGTAACTTTTGTGCAGTTAAGACATAATGGTCCTAATTCAGGACAAGGAGTACAGAGGTTCCTCACCTCTCCTTTTTTACAGGGAGAAGGGATAGGGAGGATGCTAGGTGCTGGCACTGTAGGATGCTGCTTCAGCTCAGGTGTAAGGAAGCATGAGATTTAGGAGGATTGACCCAAGATATATCCCTGGCTGGTGATTTTTGCAGTACCATGAAGTGATTTCTAAGTAGGTCAAACATAGGTGTCTCAAAAGTGCCAGAAATACACCCCTGCAAGGCAGAGAAAATCTGCTTTACTGGGTTGTTCGCATCCTTTCCCCTTACTACTCAGTTGGGCTGATGTGTCTTTTCTTCTGGCCCCAATGTGAGATCATTTATGTACATTTAGGAAGCACCAAACCCTCTCCTGAAAACAGCAACATGCCAAATCACCAAGAACAGGCAATGCGACCCACCCTTTTCAGTCCTTTGACCTTTAGCAAAGAGTTAACAGCGGAGTCTGCTGTGCCATGAGGTTGGGCTTCATGAAATCATTTCATGTTGATCACCGTGCGTTATGGAGGGTTTCTAGTCATTAACGTGAACCGAGTTCCTCCTGTATGAAGATTAATTTGCTGCAGCAGCCATCTATTGAGTGAAAAAGCGTGTGAGGATGCAGGCAGTCCAGCCATTAGCATGTTTATCAGGATAAATAGTATGCTGGGAACGTGCACGGAGCGGCGGCTTCTATTTCTCTGCAGATGGCACAATAGACACAAGCTGGATTTAAAAATACAGTGTCTGGCCAGGAGCTAGACCAAAGAATGGGGTCTGTAACACCATGTCTGGGGATTGCACAACGTGACATGGGTTTGCGTCATGTAAACGCCTAAATACATGAAAACTACGGTTAAAGCTGCCGAGTGGCGTGATGAAGCATGGAGCTCTCATCCCACGCTGTCTTGCCTTGCCCTTATCGACTTCCAGTCTTCAGACTTGTCATTGAAGGTTTCTCCCTTCAGATTCACCATCTCTGTTTCTTTTTCCAGAGGGAATTGGACCCGTCTCGCTCCCTGGTTTCCCTTGCTCATCTTGCTCTAAATTCCCCATCGCCGCAATCTCCGCTCTGACTCTCTGTAGGCTCCTGCTGTAGCTGTGCTCCGTGCCCCGTTTCCTTCTCCTTGACCCTCTGCTTGGGTATCCCCAGTCCCCTCCATATGTTCTGCAGCTTCTCACCGGATCTTGTTATTCCAGGCATCCCACCCCTAAACGCTTCCCCTCTTTTCTCTTTGGGGGTATCTTTTTCCCCTTGCCCTGAACAGATCTATCCTGAGCGGGGAGATTGCAGGAGTGGGGCTGCTCCCTGTTGCCTTCAGGGTTCTGCTCACTGAGGGAGGAAGGTGTGTTGGCATCGCTATCCTCAAAGGGAGGAATGGGATGCTATTTTGGGAGGTAACGAAAGCTTGAAGGCAAATCCTGCTTTAGGATGGATTGCTTTGCATGGGCGCAGCAGACAAGCTGGCACGTCTGGATGCAAATTAGGAGCTGGTGGATGTTGCCCAAGAGATGTGATCGATTTCTGACGAACGGCTGAGGTTTTGTTAGGGAACCCAGTTGTACTTTCCGGATGGGCTAGGCAATATTTTCTCTGTCTCCGCCGTTAAGATTTTATGGAAGCCTCGTTCTATTTAATGTAGCTGTGGTTGTGTTATAAATTAATAATCCCTGCTGCTGGGACTGCTGTGTAGCAAGATGGCTTTCCTGAATGTATGTGTAAATAATTCATGCTATTAAATTAGTTGTGTTCCCTGTCCACAGCTCGTTTACCTGCTGCGACTACAAATATTCCTCTATACGGTTAGAGTAGGTGTCAGAATATGCCAAGCATGAGAGGCTCATGTCTATCAGAAAGAGCCTTTACCCCCTGTTAAATGGATCAGAAACCCTTTTCACAGAGGGAGCCAGAAAAGTCTGGTTTGTTAAACACGACACTCTTTACAGGAATATACCTGCTTAGGCAAAATTTTCATCTCGGGGTTTTTAGATCACAGGAAGATTCAGGTTGCGTGAGGAGGGCTTTCCTTTGTAAACCGCAGTCCTAGGTCCCCTTCAAGCTCCCCCTCTCCCTTCTCAGAGCTCTGCTGGAATGATTTCAGGCATCTGTGCCTCAGTTTCCCCACCTGTAAAACAGGAATTCTTCCCTGCTTCACGTGCAAATTCTGCGGGTTTTCTGCTTTACTATTTTTATTCTATTTCTCCCTGTGTTTCTTTGGAAAGCAGCTACCACGGAAATAGGGAATAGTCCTTTTCAGTCTCAGGTTTGAGTCGGCTACAGGGGGATCAGCCGTAATGCTGCTAATGCCGTGAGTCCTCCATGGGTAAAATAAGAAAGGGTACAAAGGGAAGCAGGGAAAAATCATAATAATCTTGAGTGCAAAAGCTATTTTTTAAGGTTCTATCAATGGTCTCTGAAATGTTTGCATCTTTTTGGCACTACCTGATGTCCCCACAGCTTTGATGCTGTACTGCTTCTGTATTAGCAAATTGTTTTAGACCACGCTCGCAGTGTTTTGGCTGGTCTCGTGTTGTCAATTCTTGTATTATTCCTCAGCCTTGCTGGTGCTCTTGTCTGCGAGCGATCATCCGGGGCAAGACTTGAGGGAATCCAGGGGAGACTCTGCTGCAGTATCTTCCATCTTCTACGTGCCAGAAACTTGATCATCTGGCACTAAGCAATATTTACAGGTTGTGTGTGATGTAAAAAAGCATATAAAGTTGTTTTATTGCTAAATTGCCATCATATATTGTCTAGAAGCACTTAAAAATTTTGGTTTAGCTTCATATATAAATAATAATGAGAAATCTGAAGCATGTTTTCTGTAGAAAATGCCTGTGTTTATATCAGACTCAAATATATCTGGAAAAAATGTTATTCCTTATGCTCTTGCTGAAGTCTATTTCAAAGACAGCCCAAGCAAGGATGTCTCTGTATAAAGAACAAGTACTATCGGTTTGGGAGCGATGTATTCCCTAGAAAGCCGTCTGAAGAAACATATTGGCATATTGGAAATCACTAATGGGAGATGCAAAGGTTTTTGCTAGTGTTTATGGGACTTAAGACAAATGCCTGCAGTGGAAGGAAGAGAAGACAGAAGTAGTGATGTAGTTGCACAAGCTGAAGAAAAGGAGGTGGGTGCTCCGTAACGTCGAAACAAATGACAAGGGTTGCCGTGGGGAGACACGTTTTGTCCCAGGTGATTGGAGGCTGAGTTGGGAGAAGGCAAATGGATGGAGTGATTGCTCATAAGCAAGAAAACTGGTTATAACATCTCCTTTTAAGGATGTTGGAAACAAGCTGAGGAATGGCTTTTTTGAGAGACTGCAGACAGGCATAATTAACTTCTTGAATACCTGGGCCCTCCCTTGCTGTGAATGGCAGGTTGTTGTGTTGCCTTGGTTTGGATGCGGCATTTTTGGAGACTTCCTCTAGCTGTAGGTCTAGCAGTCTGTGTGATGCTGTTTCCACAAAACACAGTATAATGAAACATGAAGTATTATGCTCTTCCCTAACCTATTTAAGTGACTTAATTAACATTGAATTTTACTGAGCATGTCAGGATTGGAGACACACCGTAAGAGAGAGATATAACCTAATAGGAAGGAATATACCTCTCCGGAGTAGCTGTGAGATTAAAAAAGCTGTGGTTTAGAACAGGCAAGTGAATGGATGCGCTGGGGAAGGAAATGGTCACACTCTTCTTCCCCCTCCCCCCAAAAAGTTAAAATCCCTCCCACAACTTGAAATGTTGTGGCAACATTCAAAGGTCATAACCAGTGCGTACCTTTTGCAAAGACGAAAAGGAATAACAAAGTGATGGAAATAGATGGATGACACAGCAGGGTGCTGGAGGGGGAGAGCCATTTGGGATGGAGATGTGCGCAACCCTAAAATATATTGATCAAATGTATGAATGCAGCTCGGTACCCTCTGGGCTGTGGGAGTTCCCAGACTGTTTGCCTTGAAATGGGAGCAATTTAATCTTTAAAAATAATAATGAAAGAGCAAGCTGTAAATGAGACCTTCTGGCAGACTGACGGGGCTGCAGTCCCGGAGGTAGACGCACATGCTAGGATGACAAATGAGGTCATTAAAGTAAATAGTGTAAATTGAGTTTTGGCGGTGGGTAGGAATCCTTATTATGATGGAGGGCATTAATATGGGAGGAAAAAAAGGGGGTGGAAGAAGTCACTGGTGACAGGCTTATCTGGGGCAGGGAAGCAGTGTAATTTTGTAGCAGTTCCAACTCTCTACTTCATTGCAAGGCAATGAGCCCGTTTAATTTAGCAGGGACTTCAGCAGGGCATGTTTTAGAAGTGTATTAAAGATTATAAAGTGTCACCTCACTAAATAGCATCCAGGATGCTACCTGACTGAAGTCTGAGACGTTCGTTACCCATTCGGTTTGTTCTGCAGCACAGCGGTGCTTTGCATACAGACCTTCCTTTTTTTGAGAGAGTCTCTTATTCTGGGTGTTTTATAAACTGAGCACCCGACACCCTTTTGATAGTCTTCTGAGTATGGGAAGCGCAAAAGAGAGGGCGGTGGAATCCTGTATCTCTAAATTCAGTCTTCTGATGTGCTCTGTTAGGTGCTGGTGATTATCTTGACCAACACGAGAGCTTCCAACAGGGAGTTGTCACCGTGCTTAAGGTCACAGTGACTTTCAAAGGTGGTGAGTACTGGTGGATAATTCACAGTCCTCTATACAAAACTATGGGGTTTTTGTCTTGATCAGTTGATTCTGAAATAAAGCTTTAGTCGTGCAAGAGCAGACATAGTTTGCAGGTTGGGGAATTGCTTTGGGAATCTTGAGCCCTGAGTATTATGGTCCTCTACTACTGGCCTTTCTGTAACCTTGGGGACATTTGTGTCCCAGTTTCCCCACTTCTATAATGGAATTAGTGGTACTGACCTATATTGTGTAAAGGCTTCTTACAGGATGGTACTGATTATATAGGCATTCATATGTTCCTATTAATGCACGAGTTCTGCATTTATAGTTCTCTGAAGTTCACTTTCTGTGCTCATCCTAACGTGAGGATAAATTACTCGTGAAATGCAATTCAGTTCTGTGAAATACAGATTTCAGCTTCGTGCTCTCTGCTCTCCAAGTCTGTGCTAGAGCCAGGTTTTTCTACGTGCTTCTGAAACTTCCAGCAGCGATAAGAGCCGGTTGGGGTTGGGTTGTGTCTGAAAATGCTTGTAAGCGATGATCCATACTCTGACAGTAAGCAAAGGCACAAAGGCGTGACTCAGCCAAGGGTAACCAGCACGTTGTGTGAACGACACGCAGGAAGGGACAGAGCTTGACTGTGACTACTGCTGAGCAAACACGCAGCTTACGATCCGCCCTACCCTACCCAACCCAACACCGATCCAGGAGCCAGGCCATCCCACTGGTGACCTGATGGTGCAAACAGGTTCTCTCGTGTTTAGTGTTGGAGGGGAAGTGTCGCAGAACCAAATCCCACGTTGTGAATCTGGAGAGAAAGGACAATGGAAGCTAATAGCTATTGATCCTATCCTGTACCATCAGAGACCTGTGGTACACTGAAACATACTTTTCTTATTTGGCTTGCAAACGAAGGTGTTCCTTTAAAGGCATATTTATCTCTTACCTACCCAGAAGCAGATCTTATTTCTCGCAACTGCCTTAAACAACAACAAAAAAACCCTCAACCACAAATTTACTTCCTTTGCTCAGGAAATGCAGCGTTCTGTTGAACCCATCGCGTGGTAATACTGATTTGCACGGGCTGTTAACAGGAATAAGCACTAAAGCTGGTTTTGATGCGGAGAACGGCGTCACAGATGTGGGAAGGAAGGAAGTTGAAGGCTTAAGGACAGTTCAAGGTATTTGCATTAACAAACAGTGCTGGGTGTGGATGTGATGATTTCGAAAAGTACATTTCGCACTAGCATCTCAACGATTGCAGCAGGATGAAGTAATACTGCTGGAGGTTTTTTGTTGCCTACAATTTGAAAAATTGCTGTGGTATAGGTGGGGGATGAGCAGGGAAATGGGATGTGAAGGAGCTCAAGTAGCACTTAAAATCCTGAGAGTCCAGACAGTCAGGAGAGAGCCGCACCGGGTAGTTTTATAAGATGTCTACAGGCAACAGTCACCGGTGTGTCGACTGCTGATGTAGGCGACTCTTCCAAAGGGATTTCTATCCTTGATGTGCAGGACGGAATGCTATGCAATGTCGTTATCGCATAGCATATAGGGCTGGTGCCCCGTCACAGAGCTCGTTGCTGTTGAAATGTGACCTAGAGCAAGGTGCTTGTCTCCTTCCAACCTGTTTCTCGCGTTGCCATAGTAGGACTGCACAGCGTCAGTGAAGAAGAACACGGGTTGGTGCTAAGCTTAGCAGGTTGCAAAACTGTTCTGCTCCTTCTGAACAGTAAATGCTTACAGTAGGTGTTGGTTTTCCTCCCATTTCCCCGGTGCAAGCCCAGCTTGAACGCTTGGAGACCCAAGAGCTTTCTTGGGATTCTCCCTTTTGTAACTTGACTGCCTGGTGGGCTTTGCACTAGGCTCCGCGTGCTCCTGTTCCAGCACAGGGCAGGATGCAATCTTTCCAGACTGTTCTGGCATTAGGGATTATGTCTGTTCCAGTTGTTTCCTTGGTTACTGCCTTGCAACCATTCACCTGTGGGTGCTTGGCCGGCAGGCGAGCGCTGCTGGTCTCCTACGCGTGGATGCGGTGAGCATCCTCGGCATGGCAGCCGATCGGGGGATGCTTCACTCCCATACGCATCTCTCTCTTTCTGCAAAAACTCTAAAAGCAGGCACCAGCAGCTTGTTCTGACAAAGCCCAGGGAAGCGTGAAGCAGAGTTGTTGAAGTCTGATAGCTAATTTGCTCAGTTCTTGCCTCTCTTTAATTACTGCAGACTGAAAGTCTGCTCTGTTTTTCTGGGAGTGGCTAAACACAACCTGAACTCAAACCAGAGGGCAATAAATGCCTCTTGCAGATGAAGATAGGAGAAAAGTGCTAATTACCTTATCTCTGGGGAAAGGGAAGGGCCCTGGGACTGATAGGAAAGAGTTTGAGGTGGGGGCTCAGCACTGAAACTACTGACCTTGAGAGGATTGGCTGGCTTTCTGTTTTGTTGGGTTGAAAAATCCCAGCTACATGCAGCATGTCGGGTCCTGGGAGGAGGTTGTCTTGCATGATCGTGTGAAATCTATGTGATCGTGTAACAAAAATGTGAGGGGTGGGTGTTGCTGGTGATTAGAGCTTTGCCTGTTATGAGAAGAACTTCTGCTGAGCAGAAGTTAAATATCTATCCCCAGTTATGTGCATCTGAAGCTGTCCCCGTGCTCTGGAGGTTTAGGAGGAATTCAAGGTCTTGCTTAATACTGTTGTTATTAGTTAGAACATCTAAATGCTGGGAAAATGTTCCTAGAATATTAATAAAATAGCTATATCTTTTTCTGCCAAGAAATGTTCAAAACCTTTTAAGCAAATACTGGAGAAAGAGACATTTATTGGAAGGAGAAGAAAAAATAATAATTACTCTTTGAAAAAATGGAACTTCAAACACCTCCCTCCCCTTCCCATGAAGAGACCTGAAGTTGTGCTTAGCCAGTAGTAGACCAGAAATGTGGTTCCAGTGACACAAATCCCCAAACAACAAATGTTGCTTGAATAATAGATTGACTTGCTCGTGAGTGCTTTTCCCTAAGCAAACTTAGAGATCAATAACTAATTATTTGCAGGAATAATCTTGCAAATTTCCCATCATAAACAGATTCCAGAAAACTGTAAGTTGCTCCAGCCCATTTGTGAACAGAAGGAGGCAAAATTAATTATTCTCTTAGCTCAGATACTAATAGGCACTTTTTTCCCCCCTCTCTGCTTGTGCTCGATGGAATAGCTGTTCTTAACCCTTGGCCTTGTTTATGCGAGGAAAAAAGCGATCCTTTAAATCAGTTCAAAAGTTGAACTAGTTCATTAACTGCAAGTTTCTCGTGTGGGTTCAAACTTAATTGCTGTTTATAAACCGATTGCATCTGTAGGAAGGGTTTGCACACGGTGGGTGACACGAACTTCCAAACAAGCCATTGTATGAGCAGAGGAGGGGTGAAGCCCAGCTCCTCGGGGGTTCCTGCCGCAAGGTGGGGGCTCTGAAGCTTCATGAAATTTGTGTCCTGTGAAAGCCTTTCATGCAGCGGGGATGCTGCCAGCGTTTCATTCCCTCTATCCAGTCACTGTTTCCACAAAACTGGTCAGAACTTAATTGTCTTTGGGGCTTCTGTCCTCTGAAGTTATGCCCTCCAACCAACTTTCTGGTTAAACCTGGCTGGTATTTGTGGGTTTTGCCAGTGTCGGAGGGGAATACACTGAATCTTAAAAGTTATTCACTACTAATGTTTCTGGGAGGTGTGTTTATTTCCTTTCAGAGGATAGGACAGCATCTGCCTTGGATATTTACGTGTGTTTGCATTTGTTCTTTCACCAAATATGCATTAGCTCAAAGGAAAACCAATCCTATATTCTGATCTGTTTCTGTCTCTGGCTTATCGTGATGAAATCCCCTCCGTGAGGTCTCTTTCCGGCTCGATGAATTGCTTCGTAATATGCTCAATATTTGCTATTGCTGCTGTAACAGCCTTGTATTGAGGAGAGACCTGGCAAAATCAGCGTCTGTGTGGGACAGTGGGGTTGTAGAAGTAGGCAAGGGGAAAGAGATACAGCCACCACCAGCTTCTTTGGGAGCTGCTCTCTAATCAGCCCCACGGCTGGCAGTGGGCTGCCTGTCGAGCCATGTATGAAACGCTGCCTTCTCCTCCCCGCTTCCACCTTTGCTCTTCCATTCACTGTCTTACTAGCACAGCACGGTCTATTCAGCTCTTTCATTTTTCAGATGTCAGCCACTAACTCCATCCAGGCTTGCTCCTGTGATGCCGATAAAGCAATTCCTATGGCATAGTCTCTTGTCAAGCGCTTTCTCTCCAGGGTATTTTATTTTGCTCATTGTCAGCAGCTTTCACTGGAGAAACTAAATCCTTCCTTCCCTCCCCCTTCTCCCCTGTCCTTCTGTTAAATAATCTGTCTGTGCAGCCAAGCCAAAAATGGCTCTCGTAGAAAAACGGGCTGAAAGCCCAAATGTTGCCTGGTCACTAACTTGGAGTAGCAAATCCAGAGAGATTGTTTTACCAGCTTGGCTGTGGCTTCAGTTCACCTCCAAGGACTGAGGCAGGTCACTGACACTTCATCGCAGAAGGAGCTGAAATTGTTCCCCAGCGTGCCTGATCCCACAGCTTGTTGATGTTGGATCCGTGTTGGGGGCCTCCGGATCACCTACCTCAAGGATGCTGTTCTGTAGTCTTGCTTCGAGCTTGTTTAAACAGGGATGCTGGGGTGAAAATCAGGCCAAATTAACTAACAGTGTGAATTCAAAGTGCACTGCCTCAACTATGCTGGCCTGTAGCGTGGCTGCTTCTGTTCACCATAAGTGGCCTTCATTTGTGTACTCCAAAGCTAAATTGACTTGAATCCTACTTCTAATTCTGCATTAACGTGTCCACACAGGGGGTTAATCCAGTTTACCTATGCAAATCTTATTCAGATTAGCGGCCTTGATCATCCACATGTCAACAAGTCTCTGCAGAGAGCAGGATCTTCCAGAGGATATGGAAGTTTGGTCTGTGAATCTCTGATTACCAATGTGCATCCTCAGACTAATCTTGCACCAAGGTTCATTTCCCTGTCTGACCTTGTGGCCTGTGCCAAGCTTGCCATGCGGGGCAGGAATGAACGTAGCCTTCCTGAAGATCCTCTGTCCCCTTAACGCTCAGCAGATTCCCACACCGTGCTCTCCTGTCCTGCTACCTTGGCACAAGACCTTGCAGTGGTTGGATAAGCACCAACTCCCTTGTCTAGAAAAGCTGGAGAAGGGAAGGAAACAAACTCAG
>NW_010229515.1:168697-181200 GCF_000690775.1 Eurypyga helias
TAGGGTCACTTTTGCTTTAATAAGTCTCTGCTAAAGCCCCCTGCCCCTTTTTTAACCCTCCAATCTAAAAATACTCCTCCAACTTGGCAGCGCGTTGCGGTTGTGATAATGGAAGTGTGGTGGCATGTGCATGCCACAGCTCCTGCCCTTTCCCCCTGGGGCTGGCAGCAGCTCTGCAGTTGTCTTAGGAAAGACTAGAGGGCATATGTATGTACTGAGATGTAAGAAAACTAGTCGTGACTTCTACCTTCTGAAAGGCCACAGCCTGGAAATTATCTCAGTTTCAGTGGAACCAAGCGTATTATGGAAATGTCACGTCCCCGAGCCACTGAGAGCGGTACGCTAAAAAACCAAAGCAAGAATGGCACAAAATGCAGAGAAAAAGCTAATTTTGAACGGGTAAAAGTTATTTTACCAGTCCAAGCTGGGAGGGGACTTTTTACAAGGGCCTGTAGTGACAGGACAAGGGGGAATGGGTTTAAATTGAAATCAGGGAGGTTTAGATTGGATATCAGGAAGAAATTCTTCCGAGAGAGGGTGGTGAGGCACTGGAACAGGTTGCCCAGAGAAGCTGTGGATGCCCCATCCCTAGGAGTGTCCAAGGCCAGGCTGGATGAGGCTTGGAGCAACCTGGTCTAGTGGAAGGTGTCCCTGCCCATGGCAGGGGGGGTGGAACTGGATGATCTTTAAGGTCCCTTCCAACGCAAACCATTCCATGATTCTATGATTGATTTATTAATCCCGAAGTCTGTGGAACTCCCTGCGAGAAGCAGTTGTGGAGCAAAAGGCAACACTCTGCATGCATTTAGACTTGGGAATGTGTGATATGATGGTGTTTCGGCTGAGAGAGGACCCCGTTGGACCAGAGTTGTCATGCTCCTGTTGAGCCAGTGGAGGGTTCTTAATCTTCAGCTTTTTCCTGAAATTCACGTGCACAAGGACACTCAGTGTTCTGCAGAAAAGGAATCCACTTGTTTTTTTGGGAAAAGGGAAGAAGAGGGAGACATGGCAGATGTTCTGTGGAATACAGTAGCAAGGACCTGCGAAGGGGTCCACGCTGCTCTCCAACCAGTCTCTCTCGAGTCCCAAGCTTTTGTTTTCTGAACTCAGGCTGCAACAGTTCTTGCTTAAATCCTCCATAAGGTGTTTGTTGCGTTCCCACCTGTCCAAGAGCTGGCTGCTGGAGCCAAGGCTCAGTAGCTCATCCTGTGGACAGCCTTGTCTGTTGGGAGAAGTGCCAGTGGGGAGAGAGGAGGGTGAGATTCTGCATGCAATGACAGATTTTGAGTCACGTTGAGCCTTCGTCAGCCTCAAGCACTACTGAGAGATGCATGAATCTTTGTCTTATCTCTGTGAGATGCCTAAGCTGTTATCATTTAGTTGGGGCACCAAAGTGGTGGTGCCAGGTGGAGGGGGTGGGGGGCTGGTGTGTGCATCCCGCAGTCCTCCTGCTCTCTCCTCCTCTCCTGTTCTGGAGACCTTTCGCAGAAATTAGGCTGTATTATTTTTTGTTCAGCGAGAGGGTCAGATAACAGATTATCCTGTCAGCATCAGATAGTCCAGGCTGGGTTACCCTTATGCTCTCAGCAGTCCCCTAATAGGAAGGGGGGGTGGATATGTCGATCCCTTAATCTGCCTTGTCCTAGGCGCCAGCCACAGCTCATCCACTCTGTCGCCTTAAAGGCGGTGTAGAATTAGCTTGCAAGACAGCTGAAAGATGGATTGCTGCTTAGAGAAGCCTTGGAAGAAATGTCCTTTTCGTGCAGTTTTTCCCTTGAAGTTTCAGTAGTGGGTTGATAATTCTCTGCACAGGCAATGCACAGTGCACCTATTTCTTCCTAATGGCTTCAGCAGGCTTTTTGTGACTTGCAAGGAGAAAAGGCTCTGCAGGAAAATAAGAGCCACAGCAGAGGTCACGGCAGAGGGACTGGGTGGGATTTGATGTAGTCAGAGCAGTCGGGAGACATAAGGCTGCAAAGTGATAACGTCACTTTGCAGTCTCTCCCCTAGTCCTTTCCACAAGGACATTGAATTGCCTTGCACTGCTTGTATCCTGGGAAATATCCATAATGGATTTCCCTTTGCAGAAAACATTCACCACTGACTTCATCCTTGAAAGAACAGAGCAGAAAATGTAATTGAACCAGCAAGTCATTAATAGCTTGGTCTAGTGGGTAGAGCAGAAAGACTTGGAGTCGGGACTCCCGCGCCATTTTCCAGCACGGTTGGTGGCCCTGGGCCAATGGATTTGTGTTAAGAGCTTGCTCGCTGGAGCCTTGGCCCTCAGTTATTTGACTTCTTGCTCTACTTGTTCTAGGCCGTTTGCGAGAGCTACGCACAGCGGCGTGCAGGTGGTTTCCAGGCACCTCGCAGAAGTTCGTTTGCAGAAGGGATGAGTGTTGCCTCATCCGTTGATTATAGCTCAGAGAAAACACTTTAACAGTTGTTTAAATGGAAAATGGTTTGTGTATACGGGAGACGGTTCACGGCTGGCACGTGGCACATGCTGCGTGATGCTTGGCATCGGGAGGTTTTTGTTATCTCTGCTGGCAAAACTGGGGTGCAGGCAGGTAAAGTGATTGGCTGAAGTTAGCTCAGCAGCTGTTTTCAAATGTTTTGGTGGGTTTTAATATGAAACTTTTGTCATTCCATTGGAAAATGCCAGAAGAAAGAAGCCTGCATTATTACAAACAGGGTAACGTTTTGATTTGGAGTGGAAAATTTGGCAGTTTTAGGGAGGCTGTTCTGTCCCACCCTGCTGATTCCTTGATTTCAGTTTTTCCTTTTCCTCTTCCCCTGTTCTTTAGAAAAAAAAAAACCAGGACTATATGTTGATGATTTTTTGTGGAAAAGCTAAAGTTGGGAATTGTTCCGCAGAATTTGAATGGATAGAGAGAAAAAGAACCTCTTCAGACATAGCTGCTTTGGCATTTCTCTTCCTCAAGTGCCAATAGGACTGGAGCATCGAGCTTGCGTTCAGGATGCTCTAGCGTGCGTGTCCTGGGAGCGTGCAAAAGCAAAACTCCGAAATGGGGAAGGCTGGGCACGCATCTGTCGCAGGCCATTACAGCTCTCCATCCTACCCTTCTGCTTGCTAAACCAAACACGAAATCAGTCTGCTTCACATTCCAGCTAGTGATTAAAGGCTCAGCTTCTCAAAATTGATTAGCTGCCTAATTACCTCCGAAGATACTGCCTTAGGTGTTTGGGCCATCGGAGCTAAGCTGGTGTTTGGCCCCCTGCATCGGGCTTTGAGTGCTGAGCAACTTCTGAAGGGTCTGTAAGTTTGGCCCCTCTCACACCGGCATCCCAGAATAAACCATGAGACTGGTTTGATGCCAAGGAGTAGAAAATAAGCTCGTGGCGTCGTACCCTGGGGCACACCGATGTCGTGGGCTGTGGAGTCCTGTT
The DNA here is from genome assembly GCF_000690775.1 of Eurypyga helias. NCBI lineage: Eukaryota > Metazoa > Chordata > Aves > Eurypygiformes > Eurypygidae > Eurypyga > Eurypyga helias. The sequence goes on from NW_010229515.1 coordinate 172,109, forward strand.
ATGTCCGCTTTGCCATTTGACCCCAGCAAGTTCACTGAGCTTGGCCCTCTGTTTTCTTCAGTGAAATGGGGGTGATACCCACTTCCCCAGAAGGCCCAGTTGTTAGAAACTGCTTTGAGATCCATGCTCACCAATGTTTTCGAGGATGGTGTGTTTGTAGCACTGCTCTTGTCAGGAGCAGGGTGTTTATTTGGAGGAACTGCTGGACCAGTTTTGTTTTGCTTCTGTTGATAAATGATGAATGCTCTGACCATGGTTTACGGTTTGAAAGTAGTGAAGCCTGTGGTAAGTGCTGTGATGAGTGTCACAGACAGGCATCACCACTTTCACCCGGAGATGAGGGTGGATTATCTCTGGAGGGGACTGCCCATCCCGGGATGCCCCAGCACACGGCACCTGGCAGGACATGGGTGCTGGCGGGCTCCTTCCAGGTACCCACTGTGTGAATATCCCACGTTCTGAGTCTGCATGTGTCTGTGATACACCCAGAAAACCAAGGAAAAAGAGAATGTAATCCCAATCCCTTGTTTTCTTTTGTCCCCTTTGTGACGGGGACTTTGAACCAGTCTTGGACAGAGCCTCTTACCCAGCGGTGTTATTGTGGGTAGATGCAAACCCACACAGCTTCCTTCTAACAGCCAGCTCAGGATTTAAGTTGCTCAGTGTCTGGTCTGAAAGCCCAAACAGCTCCCTCCTTTCCCTTACCACTACTGTTATTCATCCTCCCGGAGAGGAGATGAAAGAAAGCCGGAATAAGGACGCTTGGGCTGCTGTGTTTGAGGGTGGGAGCAGAGCCGTGCTCCGTGGAAAAATGCTAATGTGTGTGCAGAAGCAGAGAGCAGAGGTTGCATCTATAATACAAAAAAGCGTAGTCCGAAGGTTACAAAGTGATGTACTTAAAAGCAAGGAATTGCCAGAAAAGAGATTTCTGGCGAATCTCAATTTGCACCTTTTTTTATATGTGCATTATGCTGGTCTTTAACTGTGCAGCTCCATTATCTTCTTCCAAAGCTCCCAACCTGTCTCACTTGGTGTGCAAAATGGTTCGTGTTCACCTGCTCAGCCTCGATTCAGTAATTTTTATTCTGTCGTGTCTGTCCCTGTATTCCTTATTCAAATCCCGCTCTGGAAAACAGAATGGTTAGTTTAAAGCCTCGTGGGCTTTTACAGCATCGATTGCTACAGTATCCATGCGCTTCACAAACAATAAATAACCCCTCTGGCTCTTTAGAAGGGGCATTTCCCCATTTTCCTCACCAGTGGTCTGTCCCTCAAAACCCAATGTGACAATTACTCGGTGAAGTTGCATTTCTGATGCCGGGGACCTGACACCATCAATAGGCAGCGTCACCCCCTGAGCTATTCCAATGATCAGCCCTGGGTACCAATGCTGAGTGCTCGGCGGTTCTGCAGAGCAAACCACAAAGTCTCCCATCAGGCTCCCAGAAAATCCATCTGCACAACTGCCTGGATAGTTTTTCCCTGCCTGCCACTCAAATTAGCAGGAGTTTGATGCGGTGCCCGGCTCCTATGGGAGCTGGCTTGGCAGCTGGGGGAGCCACGGGGGAGACCTGCCTCCCTTCCCAGTGGCAGAGCTCGCCGTGGAGATGCTGACCACTCAGCTCATCCTGATTCCTAAAATAATCCCTGAGGTGGAAGGGGAAGAGCTGGGGTGGGGGTTTTGGGGAAAGCGTGTTGGTTTTTTGGTGTGTTGCTGACTGGGGAGGATATTTTCTGCTTTAAAAAGCAGTCCTTTAACGTTGTTTGCCTTTCCAGAAGTCTTTCACGTGGGGGAAACACGAGAGAGTTTAGACCAGCTCCTCGTTCTCTTGCAGAAATTGGTGGTTGCCCTGCAGTGTGTTACGGTACCTTCTGTGCACAACTGTTCTACTCGCCATCAGTTGGGAAGTTGGTGCATTATTATTACCATCAAATTTCCACTTTCTCTGTGTGGGCGAGATGCTGGTGGCCAGCACGGTGCAGTACGCGTGTCTGCGGGGGGATGCAGTCACATCCTTTTCCTGTGCAGCCACCCCTCCTCAACATCCCTGTCTTCTGCGGGAGAGACAGACCACGCTCCAGCTCCCATCCCTCTGGGGCTAGGTAAGGGGCAGAAGCCTTGCAGGGCTTGAATTGGATTCAGAGAAAAGAAACCACAGGTACAGGGCAACAACAAAAAAATCCTTCAGGCGAGGTGATGAAGATCCCAGGAAAGTAAATAGAGAAAGTCCTGAGGAAAAAGCAAGATGCTAATAAAGTAAATGAAACCTGTGACAGGCAAGCAGGGACGGAAGGGAGAGGGGCAAGGCAGATGTCTTCCCATCCTCCAAGCAAGGCCTGGTCTGTGTGTGTTTCTGCTGGCTGCCTGCCTGTCTGAAAACCTGGCCCTGTCTGGCGCTTTTTTTTTAATTCTTGTTTTTGAATGTCTAAGTCGAAGCGCAGCAGAATGAGGCTCACCTAGACCATTACTACCGATGCGACTGTCCGCCCCCGGGGTGAGTGTTGACCGGGAGGAGGGGAGCCTTGTTTTCCACTTGCGTGCCCAGGGTGGGCTTGCTAACATCACCCTTCTTGCGCTTGGTTCTCGGTTTCGGCGTTACTGCCCCATTTCTGTGTTAGTCCCGAGTTCTGACACTTGTGGGTCAGGAAGGGTCTCTCCCTAGATGTCCCCCGAGTACATCTCACCGGGGTTTTCTGTGTGGTCCGTGGGGCTGCCGAGTGCCGCGGAGGTGCAGAGCACAGATAGAAGCCACGAGAACTGTTGCATCCGCCTCCTCCGTTCGGATGACACAAATCACCCACACTTCCTCCCTGGGACCGTGCCAGGTGGCTTGTTCTCACTGAAGCTTTCCAGGTCTCCAGTCTTCAAACGTTCGCGTGGTTTGAATAATGCATAAAGTTCCAGCGCTTGCTGGAGTCAAATATTCTCCTCTAGCACCTTGGATCTTTAAAAAACCCAAGGCTTAATACATTTTTACTTGAAAAACATTCCCCTTGCCCTTTGTGCAACCTGTTTCCCCTTTCTAACCCGTCACGCTTTCTACAAGCCTTGCATCTTCCTAAATACACACTTGCCACAGGGGCTGCCTGCCCATTTGCGCAAGGATCTTGTCGTTTCCTGGTGCCTTTGATACTGAGAAGGGCAACTTTTCCTTTGCCCAGAAAGGCAGCAGCCTCAGGGGCTGTATCAGGCCACAATTAATAGATTCAGTCAAGCTGTAAGAGGATTCTGCCCCTCTGGGGCCGGTCACCGTTCTCTTCCCCTCGTCCCCTGCTCATCACACCCGTGAAGTGTTTTCCCTGGTGCCTGGGGGGTCGCTGGGTGGCAAAACGGGGAACGTGTCGGGTCTGCTGCGAGGGGAGTGCTTGCCTAGACGGGCTGCGTCAGCTCAGGAACGTCTTCCCCTGCCCTGGGGCCTGCAGGGCAGAAGGGAGCTGGGGTGCGGTGCTGCCTAAACGTTCGAGATAAATCCTGGGGTGTTTCATGGTAAAGCAGGAGTCTCTTGTGCGATCCTGGGGCTTGATGGGCTTCTCTTGCCACAAACCAGGGGGAACTCTCATCCCCCCGTAGTGCAGTGACCTCCTCGCAGTAGGAGCTGAAGGTGCTGCTGGCAGGGCCCGGATGACTCGGCACGTGCAGGGGGAGGAGATGTAGAGAGAGGACAGACTGGCCACCAGCTCTGCGAGGGGCCTGCCGGAGGCCCGTGCCGGGCAGCGGGATCTTTGCAGGCAGGCGGTACGGCAGATACTCTGGGAGAGCACGTCCTGCCAGTCCGAACTGCAGAGTGCAGACATACTGTCTGACGTCAAGGGTGTCTGTCTGGAGGCTGCTGACTGACTTTGGCCCACTGGTGCAAGGAAGGATCAGAACTTGAAGGATGAAGATGCTCGTGATGGAGTTGAGGTGACTTTAATTTGCGTTAAGCCTTCCCTGTCTTGCTGCAGGACATCTCATACCCTATGGAATGGATGCTTCCTGCAGGCTGCAGCCTCACCCTGTGCTCTGCCGGACTCAGGATGGGCGATGGCGTGGGGGTGCAGTTAGCTCACCCCACCGGACAAACCCGTTCCAGCTGCCTGTCCGCAGAGCGCTACTGCGTGTGCCCAGCGGCAACGCTGGGGCCTGCAGCCCCCGCGCTGATGCAGGCGGTGAGGGATCCCCGGCCAGGCTTCTTCAGCACACCCTACCCCTTCCCGACAGCGTTAAGGCAGAACGCTGCGTTTCTGATCCCCGTTTCTGAGGGCTCGAGCTGGTGAGAGCTCAACCAACAATGTTCCAGTATCTGAAGGGGCTACAAGGGTGCTGGGAGAGGACTTTTTACAAGAGCCTGTAGTGACAGAATAAGGGGTAACGGGTACAAATTGAAATCAGGGAGGTTTAGATTAGATGTCAGGAAGAAGTTCTTCCCAGAGAGGGTGCTGAGGCACTGGAACAGGTTGCCCAGAGAAGCTGTGGATGGCCCATCCCTGGGAGTGTCCAAGGCCAGGCTGGATGAGGCTTGGAGCAACCTGGTCTAGTGGAAGGTGTCCCTGCCCATGGCAGGGGGGTTGGAACTGGATGATCTTTAAGGTCCCTTCCAACCCTAACCATTCTGTGATTCTATGATTCTATGTTGGCCAGCGCACGGCAGGGAAGCTGCGACTGGGTGGGAAGACGGGGCTGGCTGGTAGCAGGGAAAGCTGGAATGTTTGGGCTGCTTGGGAGATGCCAAGAGCCCAAGTTACAGCTTGGAAGAAGAGCTGTGTTGCAGGCTGAAGTGACTTGTTTACATGGAGCCCTTTGGTGCCAACTGTGCCCCCGAAGTGGCCCGAGGACTGTGTCCCACTGCTTGGGTGCACCCGACAGGAGCAAACAAACCCCTCAGGAAAGGGAGATGGAGCGAGTGCGGAGGGGTAGGTGAGTGGTGGTGTGGTGCCTGACGCAGGGCTGGATCGAAGCTTTTGTGCAGGTGAAGGGGTAGGACTGTGCCGTTGCCGTCCTTCCCACAGGAGGTGTGGGACGGAGGAGTGAGAGGGGCCCGGGCAGCGCTGGGGCAGCTCGCTCCTGCTGTCCCTGGAGGATAAGAGCAGGGAGAACTGCTTTTCCCCATCCATTCTGGTTGTTGCTGTTGGCCTCCGCATCACAAATCCTCCTTGGTCTGTGACCCCGGCGACAGATGCTTTGCTGTCTGTGAGAGCCGCTCTGGACTGATGGCAGGCTGCTCTCGCACCAAGCACTGCTTTTGCCCCAGGAATGCTGATCTGGGGGATTTGTGTGACACCCCCCTCTGCGCCCCCTTTATTCTTGTGCCATTCTGCCAAGCCCTGCTCGCGGGGGGGGCACCAGAAGCCTCCTCATTTGCGGGGCTTTGGGCCTGCAGGTCCCTCAACAGAGACAGAAGGGTATCGGCTGTCCTGCTGCTCTGCTTGGACCCAGGGGGAAGGAGTCAGCCTGGAGCAGATGCTCAGCCCCTGATTAACGGGAAGGAGAGAAGCCAAATCCTGGCCAGTGCCCAGCCCCATGCCGGGAAGCGAGGAGCAACACGTCACTGCCGCAGCTTGGGACCCTCGTGTTTGCATAAGCTGCGCTCCGACAGATGCTGGACCTGGTGCTGTGACTGGGGGGGGACTTCCTGAGTTTTCTGACAATCTCACCTTGCTGCTTGGAGGAAAAGGGACAGGCTGAGTGTTGCATCTTCCTGGCTTTTCCAATACCGGTTGCTGCTTCTGGATGAATTTTCTAGTGCTGAAGCCAACGTTGTGGCGTTCCTCATGAGCCCTTGAGCAGCTGATAGCCGCTCTGGAGAGAGGCAGGGATCTGCCCAGGTCTGCAGTTGGCTTTTCAGTTTGGATGCTGGGGGGTTAGCAGCACGCCAGCCTTGCTTGGCTCCCACACCGCAGCTCCGGGGAGACAAGCGGAGCTCCTGGGGAGCCGGCGGGAGCGCTGCGGGAGCATGGAGCGTGGTGTCCAGCCGCTTTTAAAATGAAAAAATGGAAAAAATCCATCCACCCTTGGATACCAGGAGTTGGAAAACTGAACAGAAACTACTAGAACGGAATATAATCCTTCTAAATGGTCAAAAAAAAGTTGGTTTTTAGTAGCAAATGTGGTTTAACAGCGCTACCTGGTGGAAGCACTTCTAGGAAAATCGGGTTTATGCCAAAGGTTTTACCCAGCCTTGGACACACTCTGAAGTTTAGATGCGTCTTCCTCCCCTCTCCCCAGCCTGCTCCATCCCAGCCGGGAGGGTGCTACTCAGGACTGTCTTTGGCTGTGTTTTTCATCCCCTTAAAGCAGCGGGGGGAGAAATAAGGGTGTGCAGTTGGGAAATGCTCTCAGCATTGCTGGTACACACCGAGCCCCGTCTCAACGTGTGACAAAACACCCAGCCGCTGAGGTCCATGCTTTGAGCGTCCCTTTACTACGGAGATGCCCTTGTTGGCCGTTCTGATGCATTTCAGCCCAAGCCAAGCGTGGCAGTGGCACATCAGTTCTTGGGGATGCTCCTTCAAGCGGTGGGTTTGTATCTCTGCTTCTCCCTTAGCCGCCTCGGTGTTTTGGGCGAGATGTAATCATTGCACTGATTGTCCCAAGGACAACTGTTACCGTGCAGACAATTCATTGACATGCTGCAAACCTTTTTTTTTTTTTAAGGTGCAAATCTGCTGGATTTGCTGAGATTTGTTTGCCAAGTCATCCCAGTGGTACCCTGCTCTTGGACCCAAGGCCAACTTGAGTGCTCATGGCATCAACAGAGGATTTCATCAGGCACATAGGAGTGGGGTAAAACAAGGGGCTGGGGGGGTGGTCATACAGAGCTCTGAAAGCCTCAGATTCTTGTCCTGCTCTGGATGCCGAACGGTGTGTCTGACCGTGCTGAGCAGCAGCAAAGCCTGATGCTGCTGCGTTTTGCACATCTGTGCATCCAGATGTAGCAGGGTACTGGCTTTGCAAGGTCACCCTGCCCGGGCTGTCGGGCTCGGAGCCGCAGGAATTCCTGGGGCCAAGCAGAGGTTGAAGGACAGAGAAGGGGTGGAGTGCTCAGCTGGGGGGTGGGACCCGTCTTACGAGGACGAGCTTAGCTGGAGAGGCTGAACGCGTGTTAACGTGCAGACCTGGGCTGTAAAGTGAGGAGTTGGGAGTGGGAGAGCCCAGGATTTCAACAGATCTCGTACCCGACAGCCCCCTGCACTCACATAAGGCTGACGGGGAGGTACGTGGCCGCAGGAACACCGTGGGAGATGTCTCCTATGTGGAGAACGGGGCTGGCCTCTCCTCCAAAGACTGGGTTTATCGCTGGCAGCAGTTTATTGGTCCTTACAGTGTTCAAGGAAGCTAGTATCATGTTTTTAATCATGTTGTTGCTATTAATTATCTATGAGCAACATGCCCAGAGTCCCCCGCCAGCCAGCTCCAAGGCCCAGGGTGGCCTGTGCCATCTGTTCATCCCGACTCAACCCGCCCCGTGCCTTCTGTGCAAGGGCCAAGCTCTTCCTCCTTGGGCCGTCCTGCTGGGTGAGGAGAAAGCGAGGTCGGTTTGGTTTTCCACGACCGTCACGCACGGGGGAATGTGAATGGACAGGCGCTGGCACGGGCTGAAGGTGAGCAATTTTGCCATAAATAGCCTTGGCATACGAGTACAAAGTCACCTCCTCCTTTGGCTCTGGAGGTGCCTGCCAGCCTCCCTCCAAAGCACGGCTCCAAGCTGCCTTTCCCCGTGGGTGGTTTTTTTAAAAATATACCATTGATCAATGAAGAGGAGACAAAAATACACACAAACAGAGCAGTTTTTAACCTGGCTTGATTAATGCTGTCAAGTTGTACATCTGAGTGTGAGCTCAGTGGGACTGCTGCTTTTGTTTTAATACCACAAGACACCTCAGTCTGGATTGTTGCATTACAGTACAAATAAAAAACAAACAAAACCACATCTGCATCATACAAGGTGAGAAGAATATGAGAATTCTAAGTATTTACAGAGAAGGGCAAGTGGGGGAACCACAAAAAGTATTTACATAAAAATACATGAGCTTGTCGGCATATACATTTTACACCAGTTCACAAAAAAAAAAAGACACTATATAAATTAAAGTGAAGGGAACTCCAAAGGTAACCCAAGACTTTCTGGGATGTTTCTCTTATGCGGCTCAGGCAAAGAAAAGAAATCAAGTCTTCTACAGCAGGAACGTGAACTGCAAACCAACCCTTTTCTCCCCCCCCTGCACCGGATGAGGCAAGGCTGCACACAAACGGGAGGTTTGCTGAAGCCAGGCCCTGGGATTCCTACGCCGCCTCCGACGGAAGCAAGGAGAACTGTTTCCCACCCAGCTCTCCCGACGTACCCGAACAGCAGAGCGTGTGGTCCACTCCCTTTCTGGGGTTAAGGAGGAACTCCGTGTTTTCAGGGGGGTTTTGGTTTTGTGTAGCTAATTACTACCACTGTGCAATCCCTTCTGACACCCCCCCCCCACCACCCTTCAAACGATGGGCGTAAAAGGAGCAGCTCTGGAAAGACATAGGCACACAGTTGGGGGGGGTTGTCATGTGCATATGGATTTCACCTGATAAGACTGTTTAAAAATCAGAAATTAATGCTTTACTTAAGAATTCCTAGGGTCTGGGGCCTTCTCATCCAACATCTGCGCTCCCCCTTCGCCAAGGAAGGCTGCACGTTCCGTGGAAATCCAGAGTTGGAATACACCGCTGGACCCCAACTCTTGCGCCCACCGGGGAGGAACTCTGCCACAAACTTCGGAAGCGGCAGTTGAAGACGGAAGTGGCAGTTTAAGACCGAGGTAAGTGTGGCAAGTCCAAGAACGCAGCTGCTCATCGCCTCCCTGGAGCCAGGATTAGGCAATGAATTCCTTCCTCCGAGAACGGGGCTGGCGACAGCCAAGAACGGAGCTACCAACTCACCTCCAGACCGGCCGGTGTCGCCCCCTCTCCTCGGGCTGCACCCAATGCCCTGCCTACCCTCACGAGGGTGCCTGGGAGGACAGAGCTGGGTGTTTTACCGTCACTCAGTTCCCGGGGAGGTGAAACTCCTCAAGGCCGCGGGCTAAGCACAGTGCGAGGGCAGAACTGCATCGCTCCCGATATGGCTTTGGGGGGG
>NW_010229515.1:181214-183867 GCF_000690775.1 Eurypyga helias
CGGTGTGGCTTTGGGGGGGGGCAAGGGGGGGCGTGCGGAAGCTGCGGGCAGGAGCGACACCAAAAGAAAGGGCTGCGAGAAGCCGGAGCCTTAACCTTCCCGGGTTTTTCTACCTGTGGCTCCACGCTGGTGCGTAGGAGTTGGCTGAGTTTCTCCCCGAGCTTCCAGCCCTTGAAGAGCAGAGGGATGGGGGGGATGCTGGCTGTTAGGTTTCCTGCTGCGTGTCCTTATTTAAGGGAGACTACCCCAAGGGGCAACCGTCTGCAGCAGCTATCTAGGAACGGGCATGCACTTCCCAAAGCTCTTCTTGCTGAAAAGCTGTTGTTTCCTACAGGATGAGCGGGCACCCGGCACTTCACACAACGCAGTGAGCACGAGCCCGGGCTCGGGCAGCACAAGACTCCAAGGAACAGAAGTTGTCCAGGGATGGCACTTGATCTCTACAGGGAGACGGTGGCTTTGAGCAGGAGCATCCAGAGAGGCATTTACAACTAGTGGGAGCTGGGTTCAGCCCCCTGGTAGTAGGATAGTCCTGGTTAACGTAAGGCCAAAACGGAGGTTAGGAGAGTTGCTGCAGAGGGGGCGGGAGTGGGGAGTTAAGGCTTTCGTGGAGAGAGAGGTGTGACCTACAGCTCTCGTGACCTGAATCCCAAATATCGCCTGAACCGAACACGTTGTCCCTGCTTCAACTGGAGCCCTTGGCAGGTAACTGGCAGCTGCGGGGAGACTGTGCTACGAGGGTTGGGGACTGGTCCTAACCCTAATACCGTACACACCCTCTGAAGAGGGAGCACAGCTGGCCTCCCTGCCGAGCCTGCCCCGAGAGCTAGCCCGCAACGCAGACAGTGGCCCACGATGTGCTCACCAAACAGCCCCTTTCTAGAGATTCCTGCTAGTTTTCCTTAAAAGAAAACATTACAAAAAGCATTCCCTTACCAAAAAAAAACCTCTACCTGGTAATTACTCAGGAGGAGATTGTGGTAACCTGGATCACAGTGCTGCTTATTTTTTTCCCTCTTTTTTTTTTTTTTAATTCCTGACTGCCAGATTTATGTCTGTAACACGCAAGAACAATGAAACAAAACGCTTAAAACAAGAGCATTGCACAACAAAACAGGACCATAAAGTAGTGTTACTGAAACAGCCCCAGACAAGGCTACAAGATCAAAAGAAGCGAACAGCTAAAGACTAGTTAGCTACTAGAAGCAGGTTTTCCTTTTAAAAGCCCCAAAACAGGCATGAAATGTTTGGTCAAAAACCCATCTAAGTTCCCTCTAACTTTCCCAGCTGTGTGCTAAGTGCGGGACCTCCAGGTTTGTAACAAGACACGAGATTCCAAACGGGTGGAGAAGTTCTTCAACCACAGGGCCCAGGAATGGCCTTGGAAATTCATCAGCGAGCATTTAAAAACTCCCAAGTCTCGAGTATTGCTTGCAAGCCCAGCTAACGAAACGGATGTGCTGCACTGGTAAAGTGGGGTTGTGAGTCCTGGAAGTCTGAGGCAGCGCGCGGGATGCTGCCCGGCTTCTTTTACAGCGTGGAAAGCTTTCACCTACCTAGGACTAGGTTATCGGTGTGTTACAGGGTGCACTGGCCTTCTGTCCCTACTACGGGTAGGAGCTACGCTCGCGACACGGGAGGCAACGCCACTCCAGAGCAAGCAGGCAGCACCTGACTACTCCGCGCGTGCCACAGCTTCGCAGGGATCCCCTTGGCAACGCAGAACTTGCAGGGTACGGAAAGCCGCGTCCCGCAGACCTTCAGTTTAAGGTCAGTAGGAGCATTCCCTGATCTAGGAGCTGCAGGATCTGGCCCAGGGCAAACAGCTGTTCATGCAGGTAACTCAGCACTTACACACTCACTCCCAGCTGGGAAGTTAGGCTCCAATTTACAAGCTGGATGTAATGCTATAGCGACTTTTTATAGTTTTATAGTATTTTTTTGCCTTTTTTTATAGTGATGATACCGTCTGGCCAGCCACAACGTGGCATTTAACGGCCTGGACCGTAGGTAGCCTAGCACTAAAGAGGAATTGGCATGAAACTGGGCGTGCTGTTCCCAACTGTGTGGGATTGGTGCATTTTTTGCGTGCGGTGTTTTTTTTCTTTTGGTTTGAGGAACGCAAACCTGCCCTCCTTGGCCTCCAGAGCTGGCCTCTGCTTTGCAACAGAGAAATTTTCAGGTAATTTGTTTTCCTGCAGCCAGAAGCAGCTTGTTAACTAAGCAACTGAACAAGTGCCTTGTATTCTCAACTTGCTTCAGAGCCTATTCCACAGGCTTGAAGTCAATCCAGGCTCCCCCCCGCCAGCCCACTTCAAAGCAACTGAAACAACTGAAGTGGATCCGCTGTGCCTAAGCAGTAATTTTCAAGGGAGAGGCAGGATCTCGGCGTTTATCAGGAGGAAAATACTTGGGAAGTCTTCCCGCCCGCCCCGCTCTCGGCCCGCTCCTGCGTACCCTCGGATGGGGGAGCAGAACGGGTTCTTCCCCAGGCCTGGCGTGGAGACCCTTTCTTGGAAGCTAGCGGTGGGAAGGGCGACTCGCTACACAGGGGGCTCGCGGGGAGAACAGCTCTGCATGCACGGTCCGTCATGCGCAGGACCGCGGGGAGGAAGCGGCGCTAACCGCCAACGTCTGACCCGGGGAAGGAAAA
>NW_010229515.1:184006-185839 GCF_000690775.1 Eurypyga helias
TGAGGGGTGGGCTGGTAGGGGTGGGACGGGAGGTGGGGGTTTGCTTTGCTCATCGAGGGTGGGGGAGGTGGGGTTTTTTTTTTCCGTCGCTGAAAAAATAAAACAGTCCGCTGTCCAGCAGAGGCTGCTTAGACTCTATCCCTCCTTCCCCCCCCGCCAGCTCACTCCACATGGACCTCTGTTTCAGGCCTCTGCAAACACAGCTCCGTCGGGAGGAAGGCTCCCTGGCCCAGGGCCGTGGCGTAAGTCCTACTGTGCACGTGGGTGAAAGTTGGGGGCACAAACCCCCCTCCTCCAACGTAGCCCCCTCTTTGGTGCTGAGGCATGGTATGGTAATCCTCCAAATTATCGTACTGGGACACCACAGTCATAGTGCTTTGGCGTTTCCCAAGGGTTTGGTAGGGGTAGAGGAGGGCAGAGTCCCGCTCCATGGTTTCGGGATGCTGCATTCGGAGGCTGTGGCTGCGTTCGGGCTTGGGCGGGGGTGCCATGGGCGAGGCGGCGTGTTCCTCTTCTTTGTAGCAGTCTCTGGAGTGTTTCTCCATGGACGTGGTCGGTCTGGCTCGAGACCTCTCCAAATCTGGCCTGTCCTCTGCCAACCTCACCTCCTTGTGGTTCAGTCTCAGGGTCTCCTGGTTTGCTGGGATGTACTTCCCACCTGGGTGCTGGTAAGGGATGGGCTCAGAGGGCTCTGGGCCACCTTTAGGCCTGTAGTCGGGATAAGGGGGCCCATTTTTGGATTCGGAAGGCTGCCTGTGGCTGGCTTCCTGCGGCCAGTGCGTCCTGTGTTCGTTGGCGCTGCAGCCCGGCTCGTGCAGCTTTCTGTTCCGGATGCTGCTCTGCTTCTGGGGAAGGGACGGCTTCTCCGACTGCCCGTTCCCGTAGGCCCCGTGGTAGTGGGCTCTGTCCAGCTCCGGCTCAGGGTGCTGCATGTAGTAACGTTCGTCCCCCTCAGGCGTTGCCGCTTTGGCCGGGTACCTCCCCTCCTTCCCTTCCGCCACGCTGAGGAGACCAGTTTTCCCAGGATCCGATTTGCTGCGCAAGTGAATCGCATCCAGTCCTCCCAGTTCTTCCTGCAGCACCGGGGCCACGTTATCGTACTGGGACATCACCGGCCCTTTCACCTTCTGGCGCGTGCGGCTCTCCCGACGAATAGACTGCATGCGGTACTTCTCCATGTCCTCCAGGTCCCACGACATGTACATGTGCTTGACATCCGGAGCGGGAGGCACGTCTCTGCTGATGAAGCTGTGCTCTTTGCCTGCCAGGTGACCGATGAGGCCGCCCCGAGGGTAAGCAGACAGGCTGGGGTAGCGGTACAGGCCTTTGCTCTGCAGCCGGGAAGCGTAGGAAGCAAAGTCTCGGCTGGGCAGGGGGTGGAAAGGCCTGACACGCACGGTGCTGTAGGGATCCAGGTCGTAAAAGCTGCCCTCGGCAGTGGTGTAGTACGAGGACCCAGAAGAGCTGGAGTAAGGACTGTAGCGGTAATGTACCCGCCCGTTCTCAAAGTAAGGCTGCAGCTGGGTGACGTGGTAGTCGGAGTGGGGCTGGTACGGCTTGTACTGGTAGAGGGGCCGCGGGCAGTACACGGGCTCGTCGTCCGGAGGTACTTCGGTCCGTGAAATGGGGACGGAGCGGATAGCGGAGGCAGCAGGGCTGGGGACGTGCAGCGACTGAACCCTTCGGATAGTGGGGTACGGCGGCGCCTCCTCGGCATAGCCGGCGTTACGCAAGCCCGTGGGGCTCACAGAGGCCACGAACTCCGTCCGGCTGCGGGGCTTGGAGTGGAGAGCCGAGGTGCTCTTCCCTTGGTTCGTGTAGGTGCTGTAGCGG
>NW_010229515.1:186130-187156 GCF_000690775.1 Eurypyga helias
TCTGTGTTGTTCGAGTGCATGGCGGCGGCGATTTTGCTCTCCAGCGTTCTCACGGGTGGGACAGGGGGGGTAAAGCTGTAGGAGGAGTGAGTCGGGACAGACTCGTACCGCAGGTGCAGCGGGGGAGCCCTCGGAATCTCCCGAGGCTTTTCCAAATGGCTCTGGGGGCCCGTGGGCACGGAAGAGGAGCAGCGGGTGCTAGAACTGCTTTCAGGGACAAAACCAGGAGCGGGCTCAGGTGGCTTTTCAGGTCCAGTTGCGCCCCACACCTATAGGGAAGAAACCAGTGGGAATCAGAGGCTGAGGGAAGTTTTCCTGCCCGCCCCCCAGTCTGTAGTTAAACTACCACAGATGCTCGTATGGATTAGTTTAAGTTTTTCTGTTTGCTGTGGAGATGTGTAGGTTCCCTTTAGGTGGTGCACCCCACGAAATTTTGGGTTAAACAGATTAAAAATTCTTCCACAGTGGCTTTTTTAGGTGGCCTGCTTATAAATGTGCCTGTCTTAATGACAACGTACCTCGATTTAACCTCCTCACGCCCTGGAGAGCAGATATCTCTGCCCTAAAGGTGGCTGCAGTGCTTAAGGCAGGCTGCAGGCGTGCGGGTTTCCTGGGGAGCAGGTAGTTTGGACTTCGGAGCACTTCCATGTCTAACTCGCCTCAGGACTCTGACCTGCTTGGTTAAAGAGGAGGTTGGAAGAGGACGTTGCCAGCCTTGGTGAAGAGAGGATGCGGAAATTCGTACTTGTTCTGAGCACTTCTAAACTAGCATTTGCCTGGATTAGTAGTTTTTTTTTTCCTTAAAGCCAAGAGTGCAGGTGTGTCGGGATATTCCCTTAGGAAATTCTGCACTGCCTTCCCGTAAGGCTGTGTCTGTGGCACGCACACTTAATTTCCAGTAACCTGTGAATCCCCCCTCTCTTGCCACTGCGATCTGGACCAACTCTCCCCGAGCTCAGCCTCCAAAATTACGGACTAGCTGTGCATGGATGCTGCCCTTACAAAGAGGTGTGAGGCTGGGGGAGC
>NW_010229516.1:0-6785 GCF_000690775.1 Eurypyga helias
TGCCCCGCGTGGGCATCCGCATCCATCCCCTTCCCGGCCGGCGCGTGCCGGGGGGTTGGTTTGAGGGAAAGCCAACTCCGCCTGAAAGGAGCCCTTGGAAAAGACACCCCCCAACACACCCCACCCGGGTACCCCGGAGGGGTCGGGGTAACCGCTCTCGGGGAGCAAACCCGGTTTGGATCAGAGGATGCGCGTTGATTAATCTGTGTACGAGCCCCTAATGAGGAGGCGGCCTGCCAGGGCGCAGCTCCGCCGCAGAGCTGGCACCAGCTGCAGGCTCCGGCGCGGGCGCATCCCGCCACTATATCTCGTTTATCATCATTGCTTCCAGTCCAATTTTGTTCGCGCCTTACATTTCTGATTGTCTTGGATTAAACGTTACCAGAGGAAATAATACTAATAGCCTTTCACAGCGAAAAAAATCAACTTCTAAGGCGTTTGTTATGGAAAGGATTATAATAAATTAAATGCTTAAACCAGCACTGTGCAAGCATTTTTGTCTTGGATCAAAATGTTTGCACTGGCTGTTTAAACATTTAATTTATTATAATGAGAAATATCATTGTAAAAATAAGCATGTTAATTAAACTTGAGTTTTGCAAATGTGAGTCATCCCATGTGGACACAGTATAATGAATATAGACAGGTAGAGTCTGCATGCCCTTTTTTTTTCTCATTAAGAAAATGAACATTTACATCTTTAAACCCTGCAGCTATTAGTTATTTTTAATGAACTGTGTTGCCATTTCAAAGTTAAGCTCTTATATGATGCAATCAGATATTGCTAGGTCAGGGAAGAACTTTGCTAATTAAGTTGCAGAGAAGTTTTTTGCCACAGATAATTGATTAAAGTTGTTACGTGGATAATCGGTTTATGCAGTTAAATAAATAAAAATAAATAACTGCTTAGAAAACACAGGTCACGTCAGAGTGGTAGAATGAAGCGGAACCCCAACCATCCCAGGGCCCAAAGGAGCTGTGAATTTGGAAGCGACAGGCTGAACCTCTTTGTTAACACCTGACAGGGGAGCGAGGGACCACAGCGACCTTTACAAGGGCGGTTTGGACCATGATGGTTTGCTGCTGGTGGGGGTGAGCAAGGACAGAGGAAGATGCTCTTTCCCATTCAAGTGAAGTGATTGGAAGCAATTTTTCTGCCTTTTCATGCCACTGGTCTCTGGTGCATCCAGCTGGTCTTGTCTTGGGTTCATCATGTAAGCCAGATTGCAAGTTTATATGTAAACAAAAAGCACTTGGATTTACTCCCAGCTTTCTCACAGATGTGTTGTGTGGCCTTGAACGTCTTCCTTTACCTCCTGGGCACTCATAAAGTGCTCTGAGCCGTGGCCCTGCAAACGGTGGAGGTAGCGCTCCTCTGTTTTAATTAACATCCTGCCAAGCCGCGTGTTCGGAGGTATCTCACACCTCTCGCTGTCGTGCATTACCCAAACAGGCAAAGGCCACAGCGGGCTGCCAGCCCTGGCTGAATCCCATTTCTGAAGTGGTCTAGCCCCCAAGGGAGGGGAGGGGAACGTCTTTGGTACAGCAGTGAAATTAAACTCTGGAGGGGTGGGGGAGACCTCGGTGAATTATTTTCCGGGAGCCACAGCAAAGAGCTGGGGAGGGGTAACTCCACTCAGGGTGCACACGCCAAGTGCACCGTTGTCCCACACACAGAGATTCAGGCAGTAGCAAATTTGTAGGCAAAAGCGATTTGAAGATCTTGGTCTGTGGAGGTGCCTCTTTGTGCTATTCTCTAGCTAGTTGGCCACTGAACCTGCTCTTAATGTCTGCTGTAGGATTTTTGGAAGGTCAAGATTCTTGAATTTCTTCCAAATCCAGTGGACATGATTTGAATGAAAAGCAAGGATGAATTAAGCTGAGGATCCTCTGTACATAAATGAAATGGGTTATTTTACTGGTGATTGTCCTCCAAAACCATTGTGTGTTTGCAGCCTCTAGACAGCTTAGCCCATATTATGTGGGTCCCTCCCTCCTGTCCCCCAAAACTCCTTACTTTTTTTGTCTTCCTCTCACTATAAGTTGGAAGGAGAAGAGTTTTCCAGGTGAAGGGAGGGAGCTGTTGCCCTTTCCTCTTCTCTTTGTATCTCTTTGTCCCTCTGATGGAGTTTTACAGAGTTGTCCATCATCATGGCCTCTGTGACCTCCTCAGAAACTCCTCTCTTCTTGCAGAAGCAAATTCAAGTTACCCCTGAGGCATTTTTTTTTCTTTAGCCATATGGACTATTTTTACAGAGAGCATGAGCCTGTGGGGAAAAGGAGATCTTGTCTGCAGGACCCTTTGGGCTGGTCGTTCTTCGATGAACTGCCCCATCCCAAGGGCGTGGAGCACATGGCTGAAGTTACAGTGACCATCGGCAGAGCAGCCGGTCCAGGCAGGGCGACGGCTCATCGCTCTGCCAGAAGGCTACAGCTAGCAGGCAGGTGGGCGAAGGGTCCTAGGAGCCAGGCTGTGAAGTTGGTCAGGCGCTGCCTGGGAGAGACTGCAGGGACAAATGTAATTTCTTGCACCCAGCTTTGAATCATCCATGCCAGGACTTTGGGAAGCTGTGAAAGTGTAGTTGTCCAGACATTTCTGGTGTGCGCAGAGGCTGTTCCCACTATATGTCCACTTTCCACCTAGGTGACTTTCCTGGGTGCTGGTGGCAAAGGAGTCATGAGAAAATGAAGCTGGAGATGGAGAGGAGGGTAGACCATCCCCTTTGGTGACAGCACACCCACCTCAATTTCTATATCCACGTGTGTGTCTGTGTGTAAGGCAGGTGCTTAGTCTGCTGTCACATACAATGGTGAGGTAGTCGTCGTAGTTATGGAAGAGTAGAGAGCGATTTTGCTAAGCAAATACAGGTGCCTACTGTGAGATGAGCCAGACAGCCTTCTAGAGTTCCCTGACAAGCCCTCCTTGTCTGCCACAGGAGCACAGACACGTACTCTGTGTGTAGGAACTAAGGCGTTGTTCACAAAAGGCACGTCGGTCTGAATCATCAGTTACATCCCACCCTGGTGCCTCTCTGCCCTCAGGGTCTGGTCCAGGCAGCCTTTTCGGAGCATGTCTTGCACACGCAGAGGTCACAGGGATAATCGCCCCACATCCCAGAGGTCACAGCCATATCCACTTACAAGCACGAGTGCTGCCATCCCAATTTACTAGGAGTCCTACATCTAGAGCATGCACTGCAGAAACCAGAATTAGGCACCTCACGGTGATGTTTGACCCCATCACACATCATTAGAGACAAAACATCCTTGAAGGCATTCAAGAGGCACAAGAAGAAGAGCAGGCCAGTGGAAATTTGGAATTTTTTTTGTCTAAAGCACTGCATAAGGCATCTCCGGGATTTTGTTTCTATGGGGTGTGTGTGGTGGGTTGGCCTTGGCCATCAGAGAGACCCCCAACCAGCAGCTCACTCACTACCCCTCCCCAACAGGACAAGGGGAGAAAATCAGATGAAAAAGCTCATGGGTGAAGATAAAAACAGAAAGCACTTAACAGTTACTGTCACAGGCAAAACAACCTAGACTTTGGGAAGATTAATTAACTTTATTAACGATTAAACCTGATTTGGATATCTGCCCAAGGTCTCCAGGGTGGCAGTTGCAAGCCCACACAGTCCCAGATCATCCCTGGGGCATGCAGGGGACAAGGCATTTTGTGGCTGTGCTGCTGTAGCATCACTCCCGTGTGTCCTGGGTATTGCAGCTACATCTTCATGGCTGCCCAGGTACCCCTGGGAAAGAAGCTGTGGGACTTACTCCTGTGTTTTCATCCTCTCCCTTGGTGCTAAAGAAATTGGACACTGGGCACCTGGTTGTGAGTCCACCAGCCTTCAATGGCCTGGCGTGGTGCTACTAGGTACCTTCTCCTTCATCTAACCGATTTTGGTTACAGGTCCCTCATTTTGCCCCACTGTCAGTATCCTCGGATCAGATGGCCTCATGGCAATTGTGAACAGCAAACTACCTGGGGGTGTTGGAAAGCATGTGGAGTGAGATTTCTTCTGTTAGATGTTCAATCAAACATCTACAACCATTACAGGCTGCTCTCAGGGAGGGATGGGCAACTTCTGAGTGCTATACACCAAACCTCTTTCAGCTGGCAGGTTCAGGAGGAGACGATTCGTGCCCTAAAAGTGCCTATTTCTCTGCACTGACTGTGAAGGGAGCAAAGGGTGTCTTGCTCCATCGTAAGTGACTACCAGGGACTTCTGCAGGAGCAGGCTCAAGCTCAGTGTTAGAGCTTTTGTGATCTCCAGCTGCTGTAGCCAGTTTGGGCCAGAGAATTACTGCTGGCTCAGTGAGAGAGCGGTGGCTCTAGTCCTGTATCCCTGCTCCCCTTCCTCACCTCTGCCTCCGAGACAGGGAAAGGCAGCTCTTCACGATGAAGGGGTTGTGCGGTTGTACATGACACAGGGCTGATGCCACACCACGCTTGACAAATAAATGGAATTTAATTGATAGGTCTGCATTAATTTCTAAAGTATGTTAGTGAAAATGTCATTAATGTTAATCAAAAAATAAAAGAAAAAAACAAGGACTTGCACAAATAGCATCGATGGTGCAAATGTTTGGTTCAAGGGGCCCTGTTTTGCAGCTAAGCCTTGGGGTCCCCTCTCCATGCATCTGCACCTTGGATGGTGTGTGCTCTTATCTGTTGTAACTTGGGCATTTCCCTCGCCTAATTTTAGGCATCTAAACTTAAAGGAATCTGGGCTGGTGCCCCTTGCCCTTACAAGTAAAGGGGAGATCAGGAGCTTTGGCAATTCACCCAAGCTGTCCCTGTTGCCTGTTGCCAACGCAAGGTGAGAAGCTTGGTTCATACCTTTCCACTAACTGGAGAGCTCCTGCAGAGCAATGGGCTCAGATGTAAACGCTGGGTGGACGAATCCCACTTCCTACTGTCAGCACGTAGGACCCCAGACCCCAGTGAGACTGTAGCTCCTTGCTGCTGAAAACTGCACTGAGAATGGGGACAGGTGACTGTGTTTTCCCCTCGTTTCAAGACTTCATCACACCGGGGTGGCCCAAACTCCCGGTTAGGCAGCGATGAGCGTCGACCGACCCATGGAAGCACACAGGCTTTGCTGCAGGTCGCAGTGTGAATTCAGGCCCTGACCCCAGTGTGATGAACCACACACACACCCCAGTGCGTGTGTGGTTACCTCCTGCCAGCCTCCCCCTGGAGAGCCTAGGGACCTGCTGGGGAGGTCTTGCAGCAGGTATCCCAGGCTTTCAAACTAGATGCAAGGAACCAGCTCATGAGACTGCCCTGCTTTTTTGATGGAGAGCCTTTCCCTCCCTATGTTCAGTGTTATGACTAATTACTTCACATCAAGCCTGCTGCTCTGCATCACTGATGATTAGCTGGCAGGGAGGCTCCCAGGCTTCCTTCTCAGGATCCAGCCTTCAGCCCCAGCTTCAGCCCTAAATTTAACCAAGATGACCCTCTTAGTTCATTAGATGCATCATGATTTTTACTACCAGGTTTAGATGAATCGCTGGAGACTCTCACCTATTTTTCTGATGATAAAAGCTGCATCACAGACGTTGCTTCCCATCTGAGTCTTGCATCAGCCTGATTTCAATTCTCTTCAAGCACGGTCTCTGAAGCTCTCTGCCCACCACAAATCTTCACGCAGTGGCTTTTATGAAGCCCCTGTTAGACCTCAGACCGTGTGTGCATGAAAACTTGGTCAGGCTCTGCCACTCTTGCTACATGGACTGAGGAAGCTGGAAGTGAGGGGAGAAAGGAAATTTCTGTTGGTTAAGGGAGATGCAGATGGGATGCTGTTTTCTATTTACATTTGGAAACACAAAGCCTAATAGCGCCTTGTTTATGTCTAAGAAGGCTTTACACTTTCTTTGTGAGTCATCTTCTATATCTGTTTACCATACTAATTAGACATATAATTGAAGAATTCATGATAAAAACCCAAAAGCTTTGTCATGTGCAAATTGGTGGATTCTTGATTTGTACAAAATGCAAATTTATATACTCCAAGTCAGTAGCAGTTTTTCCTTTTGGAAAAGTTCAAGCCAATATTAAATCTCCACTAAAAGTGTTATCTCTGTTATAAACGTGGTTTTGAGCACAGGAAGAAATCTGATGCTTAGTTTGTTTCATTCAATGCTATTCTGTACCTGATTTGGGGATTTGAGATCTGCTTTTAACAGAAACCTTGAGGTGAGGGAATTTCAAAGCTCTAGGGAATTTATTTCCCAGGCTTTTGTCATTTCTAGGAGAAGGCAAAATATGTAGCTGTATTGGGTCTGGCTGAGATGGGGTTAATTTTCCCCACAGCAGCCTTCCTAGTGCTGTATTGGTAGCTAGAAAGGTGTTGATAGCACAGCAGTGTTTTGGCTACCGCTGAGCAGTGCTGGCACAGCATCCAGGCTGTCTCTCCAACGTTCCCCCCTCACCGGTAGGCTGGGGGTGGGCAGGACCTTTGGAGGCGAAACAGCCAGGACAGCTGACCCAAACTGAACAAAGGAATATTCCATACCTTATGACGTCTACTCAGCGATAAAATCTAAGAGAAAGGAGATGGAAGGGGTGGCATTTGTTATTTGCTACGTCTTCCAGGGTAACTGCTACCCGCACTGAAGTCCTGCTTCCTGGGAAGCGGCTGGACATCACCTGCTGATGGGAAGTAGAGAATAAATCTTCTGTTTTCCCCTGCTTTTGTGCACGCCCTTAGCTTTTTCTTTATTAAACTGCCTTTATCTTGACTCACAAGGGTTTTTTTTCATCTTATCTTCTCCCCACC
>NW_010229516.1:6813-9218 GCF_000690775.1 Eurypyga helias
GGGTGCCTCGCGGCCCCCCCAGCAAGCGCCCCCCCGCCACAGTAGCACAATCTCAGCATGATCAACATGCATTCCCTCTCTGTTTTATGCACAACTATAAACCTATCCTTTCTCTTGGTGTATAAATACACATTAAAAAAATGCCAGTTATTGCCCTTTAGTAAGGCTGCCTTAAGAAGGGGTAAGCATACAGGCACATACCGATGGAGCTTGACTCAAATCAATGTCTCAGCCAGATCAGAGAGCAGAGCGCTCGAGTGGCTGCTGATGCAAAGATACTTGCACAGCATGAGCACTTCAGCTGACAGGCACTTTTCGTTTGCTTCACTAACATTACACCGCTTCCTATCAGAGCTCAGGCCAGGTAGTGAAAAGCAAAGGCCAGCTCCGTCACGCAACCCTCCCTCCCACCCTGCAACCCGTCATTAAAACCTCTGGAGATAAGACTCCAGGGAGGTATTGCCAGAGATGAAGGATGGGCGAGACCAGAAGTAGCATCGTCCATACACCTCCCTGCACAAAACATACTCTTGTTAACTTGTAAAGACCTCTCAAGCGTGAAATCCATGAACAGATCCCTCTGACACATCACAAAACCTTTATTAGTGTTTATCAGTGACACAGATTACAGGAACCAAAGGCAATTAAATAACATTTAACTTGAAGTTGACCACAGACTCAAGAAATACAAGTCACATTTGGCAAGGCAAACTTCTCAGTACACTGGGTTGCTTGGGTTATTATTACACTGTGAAAGAGGAATTTCCCTTACAAGGTTCTATATATTCAGGATATTATTATTAATTATTATTATTGTGTCTTTCAGACAGCTCCTTTGGCAAGAATTCCTATTTTTTAAGCTTTTATTGTATAAAAATATAACCAATTTTCATTATGTACAAACATTACATTACACAATATACAGGTTAAAAACACTACAAAAAATGGCAGGCCATGGGTGAACCGAAAGCAAAAAAAAAAGAATGTAAAAAACATGAAAAAAAGTTTTAAATACTGCACATTTCATAAAAATTACATTAACTACAAACAATTTTTTTTTTGTTTGTTTGCAAATATCAAACAGTACTGATGTGATTGGAAACCTTTCCCAACGACTTCGTTTTTAAGGCACATCTTGCATATTTACATGTACGACACCAGATCTGGTCAATAACTTAAAGGCTCTCGGGAGTGACCTAGTCGTGTGCGTGCAGGGACGTGTGTACTCAGGGCGGGGAGCATGTTGGGCTACGCTTTCTCAGCTGTGTCAGTCTGGGGGGCCAGGTATCTAGTTGAGGGGGCCGGGTAGAGGGGCACCCCGATCTCCTGAAGGTCAGGGAGCCGTGCAGGGCGCGGCGGGGAGAGCAGCGTGATCGTCCGGTCAAAGTCCCTGTGCAGCACTTTCTCGTAGACGCTCTGAAGCCCCACTGTTTTGGGCAGCTGGGCTTGATAAAAGTTGTCCCTGCGAAGGGGATCCCTGGGCAAGGACGTGCTCTTGCAGAAGGTGGAGAGGGGTGCCGACGGATGGGGAGAGGGATGAGGGTTGGCTCGGCCGCAAGAAGGGCTCCAGCAGCGGTCTGAGTGGCCCAGGATCTTGCACTCGGCTGTACACGCCCAAAGACCTGAAGGGAAAGCGAGGAGAAGCCTGTCACTACTGAAGGAATAAATCCACATAATCCATAATCCTCAGAGTTATCAGTCACGGGATGATTCAATGCACTGACAGCGGGAGCTGGGAAGAGATGCTCTACGGCACAACAAAAAACCTTTCTTGGGAAGGTTAAGTCATTTTGCTAGGGACACTCCTCACATTCCTAACTTTAAGAGAAGCTTTCTGGGAGGAAAAAACCCTAATCCTACAATTCTTACAGCATCTGCTAATTTGCAGTGAGCACTCAGCACCGAGAGGAATCGGTGTCTAGCAGCCTGCTGCAAAGAGACGGGCAGTTTGAGTCACGCAGCATCAGGCTTCCCCTCCGGCTGCCCTGCCTAATCACTGTGCCCCAGGGATGGGTCCCTCTCTCCGCCTCCCCTCCCTCCTCTCCGTCTATCCAGAGAGGCCAGCCGGGAGCAAGCGCTGAGCCCTTACCATTCTGCATGTGCGTGATGAGATCTTTCTTCAGGGCATCTCCGCTGATATCCGAGTCGCTGTCGTTGAAATCGCTGTCGCCTTTGCCGCTGTCTTTGCCGCTGAACTTCTCTGCCTCTCGGCCGGAGATGGTGTTGAACGAGTGCCCCTTCCAAATGGCCACGGGGGGAGCAGACTCCTTGCCGTAGCTCGGGGCGGCAGCGAAGCCCTGCTGGGATGGGGTGAGGGGATCAAAGGAGAGGTGAGTGGGGAAGTGGTGAAGGGTAAATCGACAGCAGAACCGTATCTCTGCGATTCGCATCCCCCGAGACCCCTC
>NW_010229517.1:0-4481 GCF_000690775.1 Eurypyga helias
GGCTGCAATGTGGAGGGAGTTCTGCTCCCCTTACCCACGTCACTGCCTTCCCCTCTCACTCCAGGGGGGACCAGTGTCTCACCAACAACTCCACCTACTTGGAAGTCGCCGGGAGTAACACCACGCTGGTGAAGCACGGTGAGCAGCACCCGCGGGCGCAGCCGTAGGGGCCGTCGCCCAGCCCAGTTTTCGGACAGGCTGACACACGCCAAGGACCCGTGCCCGTGTTTTACGTCATATTCCCGGGTCGCTTTGCCCGTTGGAAGCCCCATGGGCCCCAAAGGGTTCCAAGTGCCAGGGGCCCCTTGGGTCGGTCCCTGCTCCCGGGAGACCCCAGGAGGGCAGCCCCACCGTCACACCGCACCCAACCCCATGAAGCAACACCGCGCCAGGAGCGAGGAGCAGGGGACGGAGAAGCCTCCTTCGTACAGTTATTTCACAATCCCTCGGGGAAAGGAGGGGAACATCTGTGGCAGGTTTCAGCGGATTAATGAAGCCTGGTGTTCCGAAATCGTTTCCTCCTGACTGAGGAAAGGGGGGGGGTGAGCCATTTGGGGTGGGAATTGCAACGCTCCTGAGACACGGTTTGCACTGACCCGGCCAAGTCAGCGTTGCTGCAAGCAGGGGACTGTTTCTCCTCCATTTTTACAGCCCCCCCCAAGCCGTGGGGTCAGGCACACGGGGCCAGGCAGAGCCGCTCGTACCCCAAGCACCAGCGAGCCACGTGGCCCGGCACATGGCGATGGTAGGACAGGGGCTGGGTGCCTTTGGCTGGAGCTGGGTGCCTTTGGCTCCTTCACACCCCCCCAGGCCCACATTTAGGAAACACGATTCAAACGCGCACAGCGCCAAACGGCTCACACCACATCAAATCCCAGATCCCCAGAGGCTACAGGCATTGCTCGCGCCCAGGCTGCGGTTTATCGTGGCTCTTCCCAACCCGGATTCTGTTCCCTCCAAGCCAAGACCCAGCAAACCGTGGGGACGCTGATGAACCTCAGCTCTGACGACGTTCTACTCATCCAGTACCAACTGCGGCGGGAGAGGACCTATTTGGGGCTGTATCTCTACGGTACGCAAACTCCACCCTAAAGTACCTCAAAACTATCATGGGACACCAAAACGCGCCCATAAATTACCAGTACCACCACGCAGCAGCTTGGTTTTGCCAAGTCAGTGATTTTTTTCCCCCCAAGACCGCCAGCTCCAGGAGTTTTTACAAATCCCATTAAAACCTGAATCTCTTGGCAGAGCGGAAAGACCAAGTTAAAGACAAAACCCACTTACGCCATAAATATTCAAAGAACAGGAAGCAAATGGAATTCAGCATCGATATCATCCTAAAATCTTGGTATTTTCAAGCCAGACGCGATTTTTCGGTGCTTGCCTCCAAAAACAAAACCGAACACCGGTTTTGTTTCGGTCTATTTACCGCGGGGGTGAGAGACCCCAGCAGGCATCGCCCCCGCAGCAAGCGCTGGCGGGAGGCAGGGATACGGCAGGAAGAGCCGTGCCAAGGCCACCGCTCCATAACCGACTCCTGGGAAACGCTTCTTTTGCAGCCCGAAGCCTGAACGCCAGCACGAGCCTGCGGGAAGAGTTCGAGGGTCACGCCAAGCGCCTGGGGCTGAGCGATGAGGAGATCGTGTACGCGCCGTGGAGAACCGTACGTGGCTGCTTGGGGGTGGGCAGAGCCGCTGCAGCCCCCGCCCCGGGCTGTAGCTCCAGCCACCAAAGCGGGGTCTCGGAGACAGATTGTCCAGGGGGTGGGGGTGATTTGGGGTCCTAGGTAAATACAGGTTTGCTTCGGCAGCGACGGTG
Source organism: Eurypyga helias (assembly GCF_000690775.1). Taxonomy (NCBI): domain Eukaryota; kingdom Metazoa; phylum Chordata; class Aves; order Eurypygiformes; family Eurypygidae; genus Eurypyga; species Eurypyga helias. The sequence goes on from NW_010229517.1 coordinate 1,822, forward strand.
GTTTGAAATAACAAATAACATCCCCCCCAGCAGATACTTGACCCCCCAAAGCAAATACCTGCACCAAAACTGGTAACTGCCTGCCTCCCCCTGCTAGGGGAGAGCTGGCTAGAGTTTGGGATGTTTTTGCCCCAAAATTCCTGGGTTTGCCCTGCCAGGAGCCCCCAGGAGCTGCAGCAAGGGGCAGGGGGTGTCCGTGCCCTGGGGTGCTGCACGGCCCCGCTTCAGCCAAAGCCACAACTATTCAAACCCCTAAAAACCTGGGGTGGTTGTCAGGTTGGGAGTCGCTTTCCTGGCACCCCAAGGTGCTGCGATGATGAGCGGGTTCACAGCTCGGGAGGGTGCTGAAGCCAGTCCTCCTCCCGCCCCGGGGTGGGGGTGTACAGCACATGGGGTCCTTTTGGGCTGCGGTCCAACCCCATGGGACATCAGGAAATAGGTAAAACCATCCATGCCCACAAAAGCAGACATTTTCCTTTCATTTTTCCATCAAAACATAAACCAGACCCAGTGTGGGGGTGACAAAATATCTTACCTTTTCCTGACCCATCCCTTGCTGTCCTGGCCGGCTGCTCATCCATGGCAGGAGACTGAGCTTCCAGAGGTGCCCAAGACCTCGCTCCGAGCTGGTGGACTGGACCCGACGTAGCCCCTGACACCCCCTGTGAGAGATAGAAGTGTCACCCACAGGCTCAGGGGACCCGGGACGGGGACATGGGCAGAAACCCCCATGGTGGGGCAGGCCAGGTCTCCTCTCCCCATCAGGCAACGGGCAGCACCCAGGAGGCAGGGTCCTGCTCCCCAAAGTGCCAGCTGGATCACACTAAAATTTGGGGCAGACAAATCCCTTTTAGAGAAAAGGCGAGTGGAATCAGCCAGAACCCTTTGTCCTTACGAGCCCCAGCGTGATCGCTGTTAGCCAGGAAGGGTTTCGTGCCCAGCTGAGAGGCAGGATGCCGCATCTGAGGAGTAAAATGAACCCAATTAAGCACACGCAGAAAATATTTTGGGGATCCATTTGATAGATATTTGATAGATGCCCCATCCCTGGGAGTGTCCAAGGCCAGGCTGGATGAGGCTTGGAGAAACCTGGGCTGTGGAAGGTGTCCCTGCCCATGGCAGGGGGGTGGGACTGGGTGGGCTTTGAGGTCCCTCCCAACCCAAAGAGTTCCAGGATTCTCCGACTCTATAATCTTTATCGTCAGGCCGAAAGAGTTGGACATCAACCAGCACAGAGACTCACATACCCCTGCGTCAGCCCGAGGCATGGGCAGAGCCTAACCCACCTCATTCCGACTGCCGGGGTTGCACAAGCTTTTCCCTTATTTCTCAGAAAGCTGGAATCCCCCTTTCCTTCAGGGTACACTTACTGACCCCCACAGGGCACAGCTTTGTTCCAGAAAAGCTGGATTCCCCTTCACAGCCCAGGCCTGGAAAAGGACACCACCAGCAGCTCCGCACCCCAGCAAGCGGCATCCGTGACCGGGGTGGGGGGAAGTGCGGAGCTCCTCTAGGCCCCCTCGGAGTTACGACCTGATAAAAAGGAAAAGAAAACCACTCCTTTCTTCAGTAAATTCTCCTGCAGGTGCACGGACAGTCCCACTCACCCTGTCGTTGTTGTTTTGGAAGGAGCTGTGTCAAGAGAAGGAAATCGAGGAAGGGAAGAGCCCGTGCAGCGAGCCTGCAGCCGACACGGCATCCCCTCCTCCGGACATCCGGCGCCACGGGATGGAATAAACGCCTTTGCTCACGCTCGACGTGTTTCGTAGGGGAGATGCCAGAGCAGGGTTCTGCAGAGATGGGGAGCGGGGGTCGCAAAGGGGAACGGGCACCCCTCCGGCTCGCCCAATGCATGTCAGTCCGCCGGGAGCTGGGAAGAGCCAACCTCGGGAGCTGGGAAGAGCCAACCTCGGCGACGAGGTGACGCACGAAGAGTCCGCCGGGGGAAGAGCCAACCTCGGGAGCTGGGAAGAGCCAACCTCGGCGACGAGGTGACGCACGAAGCGTTTCCAGCCCTGGCTCCGCTCAGGTTCGCACCCAGCTCTCCTCAAACAGCAGCGGGTAGCCAGGGCAGTGAGAGAGGCTAACCAGGAGAGGGCAACCAGTAACTGTCCTAACGGCACGTGCCAAGCACTTGACGAGTTACCCCAACATCTAGAACGCGAGAAACTGAGCTTTTAGTGCACAGGCCGAGGAGGAGGAGGGTTTCTGGCTGGAAGCAACCATCCCCTTCTCTTGGCAGCAGCTTGACAGGCAGAGGTAGCCCAGCTGGGGCAGATGTTCCTGCCCAAACCCTTTGGGCCGGGCTTCCCGGTCACGTTCATCACAGGGGGTTTGCAACAGACCCTGACACATTATCCTCCTGCCAAAAAAAGATGGGTGCTGACCCGACCCAGGCTGGATTTTTACTTCCCCAGAGAAAAAGGGTCGTGTTTCCTCACCTCCCAGTAAGCTCAGCATCCCAGAGGCAAGAAAGTTGAAGAGTCGCTTCGCTCTCCGTGGCTCCGGTTCGCACCAGCAGCCATCAGGCACCGCACGCATCCCTTACACCCCCAGCCCCAAAGGGAGGAATGCAGTCACATCCCTTACATCCCAAGCCCCAAAGGGAGGAATGCAGTCGCACCCCTTACACCCCCCCGCCCCAAGGGGAGGAACGCAGT
>NW_010229517.1:4828-7033 GCF_000690775.1 Eurypyga helias
TGCCTTTACCCCCCACCCCCAAAGGGAGGAATGCAGTCGCATCCCTTACACCCCAGCCCCAAAGGGAGGAACGCACTGTCACTCTGTGAGCGGGGGAGGTAAAGAGCCCGTTTTTGCTGCGTGCCCAGAGCGTAATTCAGCGTCATCTCTAACCTGGTAATTAAGCACTGAAGATATCCCTATTCCTCAAGGAGGAAGGAGGACAGCTGGAGGGAACACGGCGAAGCAGGGCTCTGCCCCTCCCGGGCGCTGTCCCTGCGCGGAGCCGTTGCTCCAGCACCGAGCCTTCGGCCCATTTTTCCAGCCGCAAAAATGACCTTTACAAGGTCAAGCGCAGCCCATTCCCTCCTGGTCTCGGGGCACAGGTACCCGGCCAGCCCCTGCTTCAGGGACACCCTCAGCTTGTGACAGGAAAGGTAACACCCACCTGGAGGGGGTTAAAGGGCAGGAGAAGGCAGGGGTTGGGGGGGGATGCGGTCTCAGGTGACCGAAGCTGAGCCACTGGAAGGCGATGGCTCGGATTACAAGGACCCGGACGTTTATGAGCAGATTTATAGCGGAATAAAAGCCTCGAGTTACAGGCAGAGACATAAGGAACCAAACAAACCCAGCCTGGCCCCCGCGGCAAGTTTTGTTACCCGAATCAGAGGCCGCTCGCAGCACCGGCCGTGGCTCCTGGATGACCTTCAAGGACAGCTCCTGGCCGGGGTTTTCACACCAGAAAACCCTGTACAAAGCCTTTCTTTAGAAAAACCCTGTAAACCAGGCTCCTTCGAGGGCATTACCTGGGCTGCAGTTTCCAGCTTCCCTGGGAAACTCACGTCTCTGAAGAGTTATGGATATGACAGGTGAGCGAAGTGCGGCAAGGCTCACACAGATTGACCGAACATCCCCGACTCATCGCTACCATCATCAGCCTCGACCACAGCTTTGCTGGTTTTTGCCTTCAGGAAGAATTCTGTTCTCCCAAGTCCACGTAGGGAGAATCCTTCCCTTGGTGAGAATCATCCCAGGAAGAGCCTGGCCACGACCAGCACCAACGAGCCACATGGAGAAAGGGATGCAGACACGCAGTAGCTCTTTGACAGACCTTTATTAGCAGACTGTTCCCTACAGGAAGAATCCCAGTTCGATTTGCATTATAACAATTTGTGGTCACACCTACAGAGATGGTTGTCGTTTTGCATTGATTTTTGCATTCTGATATTCGTATTCCCAGTAGGCCACACCGGTAGGAAGGAGCCGCTGCAGAATTTACGACAGGTCTCGTGAAGGGGGGGTGGAAAAACATCAAATCACTAATCCAGACGGGTCAGATTTCCACGTGGCTAACTACCGCCAGCACGGGAGAGTCACGGCAGAGCCTCACCCGGAAGGCTCCCCGTGAACCAGCAGAATCTGCCAGCAGAAGCGCAGCTGCCGAGCGCTAGCAAACCCTTCCCGACTTCTCGCAGTGCCCGTGGGCGGGTGCAGAGTGCTGCCTCCGCAGCGGCTCCGCTGGTCCAAAGCGCGACCGCAGCAGCTCGTCTCCAAGGGCAAGTTTCCCTCAATCTCTCTGGAAACTTGTATTTTCTTCAGTCCCTGAGATTTCTCCCCTCCCCCCTTACCTAAAAACCCCAAGATCGCTCTCAATTAGCCATTGTGACACCCAACATGCACAGACCTTCTACTTCCCAACTCCAGCCATCCACCTGAAACCCTCCAAGCCACACAGAGGCAATTCCAAAATAAGGCGAGCCTCCCGGTGCACCCCCTTCGCCCCCTCCCCACCTACCGCTTCCTCACCAGCTCCCTTCTCTCCTATGGCTTCTCACTATGGAATTTCTCTGGGCTGAGGTCCTCCAGCAACAACCCCAGGCATGGGAAAGGCAGCTCGAGCCCCCAAGGGAAGGTACGCGAGCGACTTCAGCGTCCCTCCCCACGACTCCGCTGCGTGATGTAAGAGAACAAATAGAGAACTTTTTAAAAGAGGAGAAATACAAGCACAGTAACAATATTTAAACAAGTCTATAAAAATAGTCTGACATAACTCTGTTCAAATAAATACAAAATAAATATGCTTTAAGCAGTAAAACAGTGGAATGCAACGCTGGTCCATTTTGCCCAAAATGAAGAGTTGGATGAGGATCTCCCAGGGCTTGGAAGCCGGATCCCATCCACTAAAGTAGCCCGGAACGCAGTCAGAGAAATTGTAAAGACACCTCT
>NW_010229517.1:7064-21559 GCF_000690775.1 Eurypyga helias
GCCTAATAAAAAGCACCCTGTGGAAGAAAAGCAAGCACGCCTTCGGGACCGAAAGCTCAGCTCTCCCAGTGACAACCAGCCCCTCTCCCTAACGCCCCTTCCCACGGCAAACACGCTCCTGGCTCGGGGACTCCCCCCCGCTAATGCAAACCTGAACACGGATCTACAAAGAGGTCTAAAGAGATAGAGAGCAGCATAGGCACGGGGTTTGGAAAAGGTCCGCCGGCTGTCCTGGGCACCAGGCAGGATGGAATTCAGCGGTCCATGCAACGCTGCACAGGGGCTCTCCTGTCGTGCTGGGAGCACAACTGCACAGGAGCTGTGAAGTATTGTCTTTAGTTCACTAAAGCCATGCATCAAGGTGCCAGTCCATCCAGGGCTCTCCTGCCTTCCCTTTTCCAAGCCCCCGCTGAGTATAAGACAAGCCAATCCCGGCATGCAAAGGCTACAGGCATGCAGGCTCTAGTCTGCTGCTTCTGTTAGTAAGTGCATCTTGTTAGTGGATTCATGAGACACACTTAAACCTATAAAAAATAAATAATCCTAATTCTTCATCAGGCTGGCCCTAAGTAACCTTCAGCCTGACGGATACACCACTCCCACCAGCCCTCAAAACCAGTATAGTTCAAAGTTACATTTCACGTCGTTTGGAAGCGGAACGTGGATGTCTCCTACCCGGAGGAATATATGTAAACATAAGAACAAGCCCGGTGCAGCAGCAGCTCCTACACAAGGTTTGTACAGATTGAAACAATGGGTAGGAAGGTAAAGAACTGAATGGAAAAAAGAAGCTCTCTTGAATGGAAAAAAGAAGCTCTTTCAGCAAGTCAGAAGGTGCTCGCCTGCGGGCGAACGGCTCCGTACAGGCAACACGCCGACGGCAGACCCGTTACCCACACCTCTGCTACTCCGCTGGGAACTCGCCTCAGCAGCTCGCACATGCCGACTTTTCCCACAGGAGGTCCCCTCCTGGGCTCCCCAAAAAGCCCAACAAAGGACCACGTGATGGTTTATGCGGAGCTCCGAGTAGCAAGATGGCAAAAGGACACCAGATCCTCCCCTCCCCCTTACTGACTCACAAACAATCTGAGGTTTCACAGCTTTTCTTAGTCAGCTTAGTGTCAACACATTCACAGAATGAGAGATGGCTATACGTCTTGGGATTGCACCCCCAAGATCTCAGAGTCTAAAGTTCTCGGCATCTCCTGGTCACCGCGACTGCACGCCCAGAGTCATCTTCAAGTTCTCGTAGACCACGTAGCTGATGCTCACGGCTGGGATCACCTTCATGAAGTTCGGCGCCAGACCCCGATAAAGACCAAACGCTCCCTCTGTCTTCAGAATGTGCTTGAACAGTCCCCTCATGGTCACTTTGGGAGCACCCTCCACTGAAGCTGCAACAGGGAAAGCCACAGTAAACGCCACAGCCCAACGCGTCAAGGTAAGACCCCTCCCACTGAGCAGTTGATTCCTGTGCTTTCCGGGGATGTTCCCGGACCGAAGGCGCTTCACAGGGGACAGCGTTTAACTTCTCCGCAAGCCACAGCCATTTCCAACCACTCTGCAGGCGCCCTTAGCCCAAAACTCCTCACCTGAGCCAAACAGAACCTCTGACCCAGCCATGCTGGGCCCAGACACCGAGGGCAGCCCAAAGTCCGCTGCCCTCTTGCAGGCACGGCAAACGGCCCGCTGCGCAGGCCAGCTAAGGCCACTGTTGCAATGTTTCCACTAGAGAACCTTTGCCCTGCTCAGAGACCACAACAGGAGTTCCCACAGTTCCCAGAAGCTCTCACCTTGGGCCTGCATGCGTGTCCTCACAAGAGCCAGGGGGTAACTGGCAAGCTGTCCGCAGGTACTGGAGATGGTGCCACAAGCCAGAAGAACGAAGACGCCGGGGTCAGCACTGTTGACAGCATAGCGTTGCAGCCAGGCGTTTTTTAGTGTCTGGAAGGAACAAGCCAGATGTTAGCAGAGAAGGAACAATCAAAAAAGAGTATCACGTTATGTGAAAGACCCAGCGCACAGGCCCAGAATGTGCCAATTCAGCCAGAAGAATTATGCTTCTCTAACTTTTTTGAGCTACTGCTACTGCAGTGCAGGAAGAAAAATCCCTTCTTTAATTTTCTGCTGCAATTTTCTCATTTAAAAAAAAAAATTAGAAACAAGGGCCCATGAATAATGTTGACTAGGAAAGGCAAAGATTTGTAAGAGATTATCTTTTAGGCCATTCTGGGGCAAAAAAATCCATTTGTGGCCCCCACAGGGTTGATCAGGAAAGCTTTGATCAATGAGCTCATGTACGGACAGGTCTGAGCGTGATGAAGCTACACACGCAGCAGTTTCGTACCTCATAGACTGCCAGGTCGATACCGGCGTAGGGAATGATTCCCAGCATGTTGGGGATGTAGCCTTTGTAGAAAGCAGCCATCCCTTCCTTCGAAAGGATGTTTTTGGCACAGTCCAACATTCCTGAATATTGTCCTGTCTTCCTTAGAGCCATCCGTGTTTTCAGAACCTGGAAGACAGGAATGAATACCCTGAAGGCCCGCAGGAGAATCGACAGGAGACAAACGGACAGACAATGTCATTCTGAAGAGCGTGACGGTCAGGACTGCTGCAAGCGTCCGGCGAGCGGCATTAGGGATATCACCCCGGAGAACTCGTTAATTAAGCTATAGCAGCACTGGTGTTCTACCCCTGGTTTCCCATCTCCGCCCTGTGCCATGCCCCCCTCAGCTGGGCTCTCGGCCACTGGTCTCACCTCCATGGGGTAGATGCTGCTCTGTGCGATGGCCCCCGCCAGAGATCCAGCCAACAGCCGCTCGTGAATCCTCAGCATTTCCTGGTCAGTACCGATGAACCGCTTGATCTGTAAAAGCCAAAACAGACACTGAGGCTTGCTGATTGAGCTCAGCCATCTCCTTTTTTTTCCAGCTTGGCCCTTCTGCAGCCAGACCTGTCTCTGCCCTTTTACTCACCTGCTCATAGGCCATGAACTTAATGGCAGATTCGGGCGCAATCTTCAACACGTTGATGCCATTCCCTCGCCACAGTGACCTCGGTCCACCCTCGCGGATCATCTGAGTAAAACCGCCAACGATGCACATGTTGTTACTGCGGGAGGCATGAACCTGGGAGAGAGAGAGCCAGCTTGGATTAGCTCCAGTCCTGATTACGACAGTGCTACGTTCCTCCGTAATCCAGGGACAAAAGGGCGCTTTTTTATTTACCCAGAGATTTGCCAAGGCTTTAATCCCTTCCAGATAATTTCTACAACAGGAAAGCAAGCTTCTTTTTTGTGAAGTCTAGTGTTAACTAATTAATCTAATCAATATCTTCCTCTGGAATGGGAGGAAAGGTTAAACAGGCAACTCCCATACCTAGCGTCGGATCAGCTAGCCAGGGTAAACTCAGCTTACTCAAGAGCAGGTGCAGCAGCAAAGCAGGCTAAAAGTGAGTTTTTCCAACACTGATAGAACTGAGTGTGAGCTCTGCCAGCTCACTACCACCACGTCAGCTCTCACGGGAACACAAGACTCGAACCTGTTCACCAAAACCCAGTTCTGCAGTACAAAACCACAGAGCTCTGACTGTTTGCCCACGTCCACCTCCCAAAACATTCTATTTTTTCCAGTCAGTGAAAAATAACTTTTTAACATGACTTGGATCATTCAAATAATCCAAAAAGCTTTCAAAATAGCACTACAAGATCAGCGAGACTAATCCTGGCCAGCCTGCAGTACTGTGTTAATGAACATTACCGTCTCCTAAGCATCCAAGAGTATTAGAGGAACCTGTCCGAGTATTCAAACAAACTGGAACTGCCCCATCATACCTGCATGAGCACTTTCAAGCGGTCCAAGGGAGCTGTGCAGGTTCTGGACACGGCACCTGCACCTCCACCTGCAACCAGATGCCTCCACCACATCCCCGTCTGCCTCTCTTCCACCGTGAACTCATCGGGGACAGTCAAATTCTCTCCAACATCGAAGATCTGCAAAAATATAAGGTGTTGAGAAATGTTCCTTCAGCTAGTGATCTTGCCAAAGTTTTACTGCCCTTTATCAGTGCTAAGTGTTGAAGTGCTGGATATGCTTATTGTGTGTCAGCAGCTTATCTATAGCCATTAACTGCTGCCTGGCCACAGGATCTGCCAACGCACACGGGAACCTTCACATTCGGAGATTTCAGTCCAAGCCGCTGGCAACCGCTGAACCGTCTGCGTTAAAATACCGCGGATCTCGGGAAGGAACAAAGCGACCAACTGCAGGCAGCTGCGTGGCGAAAGAGCTGGACCTCTCTGGAACCTCCCAAGCTTGCAGCCAGTTTAATCTCGTTACGTGCTATTTACACACACTGAAATATCTCCAGGAAGGACGGCTGCCCGTCAAATCGGCTTCTAGTCTTAACAGGTCCTGAACCAGCAAGGGCTGGCCACTGGTTTGAGCTCCCAGAGGCACAAGCCAAGCAAACACCCCCATCTCCTTGCAGCAGGTGCAGTTGTTATCACCTGCGCCAGAGGCTTCGGAAGCCGTGCCAGTGATAGGTGGCAAGATAACAGGAAGGGACAGGAAGCAATTGGGCTTCCAGGGCTACAGGGCAGCTACTGAGCCATGAAGAGAAAGATACAGACTGCTGATAGCAGCCCCTGGGGGTCAGGACTCTGAGGGAGAAGCTGGGGAAAGACTAAGACCGGTAGCAGAGGAACCATTCCTTACCGTGGAGTGCTTCCAGTACAGGATGATTTCAGGAATGTTCTCCACTGGGTGCAGCAGGTGATAGTCTCGCCACTCGTTCCAATCAATTGTCATTGTCCCATTTTTATCCATGCTAAAAAGATTTATCACTGGATGAGTAGACTCCCACTTGGTGACAAATTCCTCCTCCCCTTCCCTTTTTATTCAGGCCTACACCAAAAAAAGCTTTGCAAAGCAACTACTAAAAGACTTCTAAGGAGACACGAGACAAAGCTAGGGAATCTTTCACTCACCAAACAGTGCAGAAAGGTAGAATGTGGCTGCCTTTTTCCTCCCCTCTCTCTCCCCTTTAGCTGACCCCACAAACAGTTGCACCCCCTCCTACCAAACTCAGGCACATAACTGACACTGAAGGGAAAAGAATACTTACTAGGTGACAGGACCCCAGAAGTGTCCCGTCCTTATTCTGACACACAGGCAAACAGACAGAGGGAAGGTAGCAGAGGAAAGAAAGAGGAAAAAACAGCACAAATAAGTGGTTGTTAACATGTTAGTGCCACATGCATAAAGCACTCAGCATTTCCGAAGAGCAACTGCACAGTCCCTCTCCAAAGCAGCAAGCTCAGGGCAGCAGGACAGTCAGACAGGGACACAAATCAGCTCGGGTGCAGGCATTTCCCCACAACAGGTCAGTAAGGTAAGAGACTCCGACAGTAACTCTCCATAATGCATTACGACCTTCTAAGTGTCAATTCACAGTGGGGAGAAAAAAAAAAAAAATCAAGAGTAATAGGCAAAAAGGGAGGAGCTGGAGTCTCTGGAAAGCGTGTACAGGGTAGCAAGTGGAGAGGAGTTCCACGTCCCTACGTTTCCTTCTAAGGCCCTCAACAGTAAAACAGAAGGACCAGCTGGATCCTCACCTCTTCAGTATCTTCTCAGCCTGCTGTTCAGAGATCTTGACTCCCAGGTCCCGAAGAGACTGTACAATCTCCTGGGCATCAATCCGGCCTGCAAAGATAAGTCAGTGAGCTCAAGCACACGTATTACAAGCCAACACCTGCAGCAGCGTACTCATGAACACGAGAAAGGTGTTTACCATCATTCTTCTTATCCAAACTCTTAAAGACCAGTCTCAGCTTCTTTTCATGATCTTGGAGATAGTGAACAAACTCCTCAAAGTCCAGCTGTCCATCCAGGTCCTTGTCTCCAGCCTTCACAATTTTCTGGAAAACAAACCAAAAACTGTTAGCTCCTTTGTTCAGATCTGTCCTTTCTTCTACCATGTTTAAAGGTCATTTCCTACATGACTTTGACTTTTCCTCCAGAAAGCAGCCCAGAGAATTATGGTAATTCCTCAAAGAAATCTGAGCAAAGCAGTACTGTAAGAAAGTCACCTGCTTCCAGGCAACTGTCTCCCAGAGTTACTTATGCAGGCGAACTGCCTCATGCTTTTATCCGGGATAATCTACAAGTATCGTCGTGTGTCCGATCTCAGCCCTGTATCTTATCACCTTCCACAGCCCTTGTGGACGTTCTTGAGCTACGTATGAGGCAAGAGATTTGCACAAAAATGAACCACAAAACTTCAGGTACTAAAGAAACCTGAACAGGAGAAGGAATTTCATGCCTACTACGATTCTTAGAAAAGTAAGCTCCCTCTGGCAATAACTAACTCCAACCGGAAAAAGCCTGTCCAGCTCCAGCGGACACAGGCACAAATAAAAACCCCTATGAACTGGTTTAGGCACCCTGGAGCTATGTGCTTTAATTCTGCAAGTTTCCACGAGACGCACATAGAACAAGAAAAGGTTCTTAGTAGGACAAAGCTAAAACCAAGATCAGATGCCGTGCCAGACATCTAGGACGAGTTAAACTACTAATTAGCTCACTCCAGCATGGGGCAATAGCAGACGGACTGTCCCATCTAAGGGCACGTGGCTACTTGTTGACAGGAGAGGTGATCTCCGGACTGCAAGAATGTGGCTCGGGGAGTCCCAATTCCCCTTCGTGTTCAGTCCCTTGCCTTTGACAGCCTGTAAGTCTATTTTATGATGAATCATCCAGTGAGGTGTGATTCAGTCCGCTGCATCACCTACATTTTTGGTTTAATTCCTGACACATCTCCGCGAGCGGCAGGTGGGTTGTTACGGAAGCTCTGAGCTGACATCAAACACTACTGCTCCACCACTATTCTGTTCAATATTAGGCTTCAACAGTACTAGGCAAACCTAAGCTTACTGTGCCAGCACCAGTCTCCTTATAAGCCTGAAGCGTTTGTTTCAAGGCCATTCTAAATTACTCCAATGTTAAATATTCATTATTAAAACTCTCCCTCGCCCCACCAAGTCTGGTCACTTCAGCCCTAACGCCATGAGGATTATTCCTAATCACTTTATGAACCTTAAATAAGAATGTGCTGTCCCAGCTGCCCTGACCTTTGAGGTATGCCCAGTATTCTTAACCTGCCATTTATCATATGACTGTTGTAAAGTTCAGCTATGACCCCACTTTCAACTTGTAGGCTAAAGATAGACCCACACCCCTGGCATGTCAGCAGATCGGCCTTGAACAGCTGAATCAGGGCTTCCCTCTGACAGGCAACCCCCAGCCAGTTGACAGGCACTAATAATTCAGAGGCACTGTAAGAGATGTGACTCTGCAAGTGCTCCCGCTCGCTCAGCACGCCCTAACCGCCGCAGAGATGCGCGACGAGCGACCGGAGACCACAGGTAACGAAAGCTGCCCCACTCTGCTACCCTCCTTCCTCCGCAGTCCCGAAGCAACATGCTGCCAGCCTGTCCAAGTCACCTGCCACACGAGCAAAGGGTGAGAAAGCCAAGCTCCCGGCATCTTCTCCAGGGATGCGACCAACTGTCTGCCTGCAGCCCTTCGCCTTCAGCAGCAAAACAGCTTTGCTGTTCAGTAATCAGCTGTCTGGGCTCTCGACAGCCCGGTCACGCAAACCACGGTGCTAGCAGCAAGCTGCGAGCAAGGGCTCGGATACGGAGCAGGATGGAGCGCTTCCGTGGGTTTAGCGCGTCTCCCTCTGCGGCAAAGGGAAAGGCTCTTGCACAACCTCTGCCGGCTCAGCCCACGCGCTGCGGCCGAGCCGCCCTCCAGCTCACGGCACAGACCTGCTCACCCTCAGCGGGCGAGACCCGCATCAGCTGGAGCCGGCATGAGGTCACACGCCGCCGTGTGAAGGCGGGCAGGAGGGGGGTGTAAGGAAGAGGAAAAGGATGTGAGACGTTGTATTTGAGCAGACCGGTTCAAGCGGAAGAACCCGTCGTTTGGAAAACCCCTTTTTCTACTTAAGTTGCAGCAAATCAACTGGTTTAAACAGTCTTGGAGGCTCTGAGACCTCCGAGATTCAAGCCAAAAGAAATCAGAAAGGAAAAAGCCCACTCCACGCTGCTTCAGCGATCCCTGCCAAGGGGCAGGAGACACGTGTCCATGCCGTACCCAGCTATTACAACAGAGCCGTCACGGAATTCTCCTCCTCCAACCGGCCTCTCGGGGTGCCAGAGACCACCCCTCCATCGCTCGCTCCCTCCCAACCCTCCCTCGGAGCCATACCTGCTTCCACTGGCGGTAGGTGGAGAACTCCCGGGAGGGAATGAAGAGGCTGAGTCGGAAGATCGATTTGAGTTCGGCCGGCAGCCCCTTCGACTCGAAGTACTCAAACTCCGTCTGCGACTCCCCAAACACCGGCACGTACAGACAGAGGCAGAGCATCTTTCTGAGCCGGAGACTCGGCTGCCCTGCTCAGGACCGACCAAGGAGGGAAGTCGAGCTGAACCCTGAGCTAATTTCAGTGCGTAGTGGAAAGGAAATGCCAGCAGAACTCATGACACATGCCTATGAGGGAAGCCGGCTCCGGTGGGATTGGCTGTACAAGCCCTGCCCTTCTACTTAAAAGGGAAGCCTGGCTGTACAGTCCCACCCAGCTGCCAGGGACGGATCCGGAGGAGGAGGCATGTGAGCTGCCTCCCATTGCTCAACCAGGCTCCCACCGCCTGACATCAGCTCACCGCAACTTAACTCTTACCGGCGTCTCATGTAACCCGGGAGGCTTTGGCCAACATCCAAGCTGCTCACTTGCCATCCCATACATCCCATCCGTCCTTCCTGATCCTGTTCTCACCGCTCTGGAGATTTACACACGCAGCGGATGAGACTTGATCATCACCTCTCCCACCATACAACAACACAGGAGGACTTTTGCCGTCTTCCTCTCCGCAAAAATCTCCCTCTAAATCGCAGTGAGAGCAGGATGCCAGCCACTTACTGCTTTCCTACATGTCTGAGCGAGCCAGCTTAAGCCAAAGCCTTGAAAATCCACTTTCACAGGGTTACTTTGCCATGCCAGTCGATTGGCTTTGGTTGCGAGTTCTCCCAAAAACACTTGTGCCAGCAACCCCTGCTTGCCACGACCTCCCCTCTCTGCATCCCTCCGGGGTCACTAGCAGGGGCAGCAGTAAAGCCTGCGGAGAAGGTTTCCCATTGTGCCCAACACCCAGAAAACCACCAAAATCAAGGGCAGGCTTCAAAACAGACCCTGCTGCTTCAATGTGTCCGCGCAGTCACGCCAGCTTGACTGTTCTTCCTCCTCTCCCAACAACAATTAAACACTGCAGGCGGGCAAGCGCTGTAAGGAGAAGCGGCCCGGGCAGAACAACATTCTCCAGTTTCTGCCATTTACAGTTTAACCACTTCACAGGCAAGTTCCCGAGCTTTCATGGGGAGCATGCCAGGCGGAGGAGGGAGCGTGGCACACGCCTCGTTTAACGTGGATGTCACTGCCGGCTTCCGAGCGCGCAGCGCAGCTCGCTGTACGGGCTAACACCCAGCGCGCCGGCGAGAGGTCCGCACACGTGCAGCAGGCAGTGTTAAAAGGAAGTTACAGTCTTGAGATTCGTCACAGAGAAGCTATCCCATAAGGAGGATGCAACCAGTACCCCAAACCCCGTAATCCGCCAGCACTGGGAGCACCACCGCCCGCTTGCTGACTGGTTTTAGCTGGCCCAGCTGACCGCCTCCCCCACGGCTGCGGACGCAGCGGAGTCGTGTTTGCTCTGTTTAACCAGACTGCCTGGCCAGTGCAAAGTCCGACAAGCACTCCCCCCCCAAACAGATCCTAATGCACAAGGGGCCCCTGCTGTGGGTTTTGATTCTTTAAAGAAAAGCCAAGGGCAGGAATAAGCTGCTGGTGGAGCTGCGTATCAATGACACGCATTGGGAATATTTCAACTGGGGCTTTATTTCAAGGATTTGGGTTTTTTTTTAAAAAAGCTTAATAGATCACAACTTTCAGCAATTCAGTACTCGAGAACTGCGACCTACAACAGTTCCCTACGCCCTGCCCGTCACCTCACCTACCACCACTGCCGCGTTACCTAACCAGGCTTAACCTACTCCCCGCTGACGTCTCTCCGCACGAAATCAGGATCTTCTCAGGGACTCCAGATCCTCTTAAGGATCAGCTGCAGCAGCTCACTACATGCAGGCCAGCAGCACACCCCAACCTTCCCACCCAGCAAAGTCTCCCTTCAAGCAGCACCCCAACACTGCCCACCACCAGCCTAGAGCAAAGGACTTCGGCCCACGGCGAGCAGCCCCACCCCCACCCCGCTCCAGGTAGCGAGCGAGCAAACGTAACTCGGATTTGCCCCACCGAGCCTTAAGATCCCCCGTAGTCCTTCCCACGAGTTGCCAAGCATCACTATTATAGCTGCTTGGCAGCTCGGTTGCTATGCCAACGTGATGCAGATTTTCCTAATAAACTCTGTCTGGAGTTGGCAGCTAGAGACAAAAGGCAAAATCGGCACATTTTTGGAAAAAACGCCCTACTACCTACGTCATGAGGAAAGGAGAAAGGCAGCGAGGTTAAGAAAGCTGATTTTAAGCGGGGTATTAATTACAGGACAGCGAGCTAAGAAGGAGAGATTACGAATGAAGTTTCTACCAGCAATTCTGGTTATAATGACAAAGAGAACTTAAAACGGGCTTCAAGGAGTATTTAGATTTCACCTCAAAGAATCCTAGTAAAGCTGGAAGTACTCAGAAGCGAGCTAGGCCTCACTAAAGCTGCAGGGATCAATGCTGCTGGAACACAACCAGTATGGGGTCACTGCCCAGGCAGCCCCAGCCCCTGAGCGTGCGTGTGCCGGCAGCGGCACCCAGCCCAGGGCTGCAGCACCCTCTACTCCCCATCCCACCGAGGGCAGGGCACAGGGCTCCACATAAAGTCACTGCTCCCTGGGATTTTGTCCATCCACCGGTTCTGTCGGCGAAGCCAGAGCCGGACCGACGCGAAGCCAGCCTAGCTAGCACCCTCCTCTGTTAAAGGGGATGCTAGATGGGTGCGTCTTCCTCCCACAGAAGGCTCGCTTTTCTTGGATCAAGGAAGCTGCAAACTCATTGTCCACTTTATTTATAGGATCTGGTTCTTATTTAAAAGCTGCACGAGTTACCAGTTTCAACACCCCGCCACGCCAACACTAGCCTTCCCTAGTCACTCGTACCCTCCTAGGCATCTGCTTCCTCACCAGTTCACTACACCAGCTCCAGAAGGCACCTCCCCAGGGACGGGAGGATGCAGCCATACACGGAGCAGGGAAGTATGCGGTTTAATTTTGAACTGACTTTGCTAAAAAAAAGAAGCTTCTAAAAATATCATGTGCCAGTGAGCGTCACAGCCACAGAACTAACATCCTCCTCCACGGGCAAAACAGTTTTCTGGGCGAGGACACCACGGGCCAGAGAAAACCGCTATTGCCTCGAGTCCTCCTGAGGTTCTGCTGACTCGGTAGTCTTTAATTTCTGGAAACTAGCTTATAATTAATTGTACAGTACTGGGAGTCCTCACAAAGTGTATGAAGGAGGGGAGTTAATCATTGAAGAGACCCCAGCGAAGAGCTGCAGCCAGCCAAGGCTGTGCAAGGGGAAGGGCAGGGAGCAGGGAAGGCAGACAACACCACACGGTATTCGACATAAAGGTAAGCGGGAAAGGTGACCTGTTCCACTGACAACACACAGATCCAAAGTTACAAGTCCAGATGGTGACATCAGGGGCAGATCGTGCCTCTCGCCTGTGTACACACAGCCAGGGGCCAACGCATCGCATTTGCAATCAGTGTTTTCTCCTGCATTTGCAAAAACATGTTGAAATCGTTACCTTCACGCAAGGATCTGAGCAAAAAACACGCCAACTGCCACGTGAAGATGGAAGAGCCAGGGCTAGGAAGCACCTCAGCGCAAATTCATGGATACATACAAATTCCTTACAGTAACCCAAGGACGGGGCGTGATATTTTGGGTGTTTTCGTAGTTTCCGGCGTTTTCACAAAACGAAGCGGCATACCAGCCGAGAGACTTCTCCCAAGGTCACACGCACTCAGTGGCAGAGAACAAAAGCCGTTTTCATTAAACACCAAATAATACTGTTTGCTCACAGTGGTTTATAATCTATCCCCAGGGCTGCACCAGACTCTTTGCAACACTCCTCCTTTCAGACGGGTAATTAGAACACAGATACCTGATGGCACACAAACGAGTCGTTGCGGTTTAACAAGTTACCGTCCGTCAGCCGGGCCGCCGTGGCCGGACGCAGTATTAGCCGATGGCCGGACGCAGTATTAGCCGATGGCTGGATTGCAAGGTAAAACGTATCTGCATAATCCTCAAGAGAAGAGCTTTACACTGCGTTTTACTTTACAACCAGGGCAGGCTAAAATTACACAGTCATAGCCTCAGAGCAGATGGGCAGTTGCTTCCTAAGCTGCAATAACTCCATTTTACCACATCCTTATCCTCTAGGTATTTCTCCATTAGCCAATTTTAGGGTTCCTATGCAGCACAATTCCCAGGGTCACACAGGGAAGAAGAGATTGGTATCAGCTCTTAGGAAAGCTTCATTTCAGGTGTGAACAGATGGACTCTCCCTGACTGAGGGACCATTGTTCCCTGGAAGACAACAGAGATTTTCAGCCCTACGCTGCTGTCAAGGTTTTCATCAGAACCTCCTTCAGTTCTGAGCCTCTTGTCCTCCTTCGACAGAAAAGGACAAGAAACAGAAACCCTCCTCAAACTGCACACGCTCCCCTTTTTGCAGGGGATGCACGGTGCTAACTGCTAACCGTAGGGATGAAGGTAAAAGTCCCTGCAGCTTTTCCAGTCTGATTCAAGCAGGGAGTGGCTTCCGCTCCCCAGAATGCGAAATGCCACGCTGCCCGTTTCCATTCAAAACGACAGCTGAAAGGATACCCATCCCTCTACAACCTGAACCTGTCCATCCCCCGTTTTAGAGGGAAAGCTTACAGTGACCCCCACGTCCCACTGCCTGTCACATAAGCTGGATCCTGCCGGTCCCACACCCCTGCCGCAGCCCTTCTGGGACCCCAAGCTCCCACCACGCGCAGGCGTTATGCCCAACTCCTTCTCCCCTCATCCCAGCTCGCATCCATCCTCACACGTAGTCAGAACCGACCGCACTGTCCTCGGGAGAGACAGACAGCGTTCCCTCCCCACCAAAAATAAACCAGGACTGCCGTCAGCCAGCGCTGCGCTGGGAGCCCAGGCGCTGAACTAAGCTGCTTTTGTTCGCCTGCCCGCAGACAAAGCCCCACCATTTAGTCCCTGCCAATTGTGTGCACCCCGCTCTCCCACCCTCTGGGAAGTTCCCATCCTAACGTGGATTTCAGTCACCCTCTCCCCAGGGACAAGCCTCCCTCTCTCCCGAGCTGTGCCATTCAAACGCAGACAGTTACTCATTCCCTCGGAACACACTACCTTTGCCAGAGGCTTGCCACATCTCCAGGGACCCACTCCCGGAACATGTTAGGATCCGTTTGATCCTTCGCCGGTCTCCAACGCAGGGGTGGGACTCACCACTAACCTGCGGTATCATTCCCTGCCCTCAGTCATGCTTCTTACAAGTTGCCCGGGAACCTTCGAGACCCCTGTATCCCCCTTGCCCCTAAAAAGCATTTTTCCCCCCCTTTGAGCATCCCTCTGAAAGGTTACATCACCTCCTCTCTTCACAGCCATTCCCCTGGTCCCCCCACATTTCCCTTCAAGCAAGCACACACACTGGACCTCGCTCCCTTTTCCTGTTCCTCTCCCCCCTCCCCAAATACCCACGCACACCCCCCCAGCTATTCGCACACTCCACCTGCAACACCCCTACTCCCGGCAGACCCCACTCTCCGCTGTCACGTGCGCCAACCCCTCCTCAAGCCCCTGGATATCCCGTTACCTTTGGAAAATGCTCTGCGGGTCCAACCACCAGTAGGATAGTTGGTCTCCGTTCAGTGGGATCAGTCCCTCTGTCCTGTGGCTTCCCCAACATCTTTGGCCCTTTCTCCCCGGGGCCTGGAAGTGGGGTGGTGTTTCTGGCCTCATCCTCTTTTTCATCTGCAGGACCTTGGCATACGGCCCTGGGAAGGAAGCTAGACAGAAAATGCCAGAGGGTCTGCAGCATCGCTGCTCCAGCGAGCGTCCCAGGCAGGGAAACCCTGCGCGCTCAGGAGCTGCCCGCTGCCAAGGAGGATGTGACTGCACTACCAAGCACCCCCGAGACGGGAATCGCACGGCAGCCAGCGGGGAGGTTCAAGCCAGCGACTCCACGGGCTCGGATTCTTTACAGACCACTCCTGCGGACGCTTCCTGCCTTTTGAAATTGCTGCTACTGCAGTCGTGCCTGGCCTGACAAGCAGCTCATTGTACAAGAGCCTCGGAAATCTGATGGTAACAAAGCGCGAGACCCTTGGCACGGAGAAGCCGAGACGCTGAGCTTTG
>NW_010229518.1:0-9357 GCF_000690775.1 Eurypyga helias
AAATTAATTGAGTCAGTTGAGTTAGTCACACACAGAGGCATCTACTGCCATTTAGAAGGTCTTGGGACACTTGAGAATCCATGCAGGGCCAGCACATCCATAGCCAACCTGCAAGAGACCTATGTCTTTCCACAACAGCAGGAGGGAAAGGCAGGAACATCTGGCTGTCACTGGATGGCTGTGATGACAGTCATCAGTAGTCATATCTGAGACCCAGTTAAGAGTGTTTTTCAAGCAAACCTCCCAGTATTTTCAGTTGTGCCATGGAGCGGTCTTGGAAGACGAAGGCTACAGGGACTCCTGGGTTGCTGCTGGGGAAGGCGAGCTGCACCCGTTGTCCAGGTGCTCATGGATGGTTGCGCTGTGGATTGGAAAGAGCAGACAGCCCCTGGCCCATGGGGTGGATTAAACCTCCTTGTGGGTCCTTAACAACAGCTGGCTTCACTCCACAGATCCATGGTAACTGCTGTTGTGAATACATTCCCTAGACCTCCATAGCCTGCATGGATGGTGGAGATACCCTTATGCAGTCCTGCCTGCTGATGCTGAAAATGAGATTTTTTTTTTTTTTTTTAATATGAAAGAAGGGTATAACTACACCTACACTAGGCAAATAGTGCCAGGGACCAGGCGGGAGTCTGGGCGGGAGTCAGAAGTATTCACCACCTTAGTGAAAGAGGTTTGTTATTAAGTGATTGCATTATATCGCATGATGTTTTCTTTTACTTGTTTGCTTGGTAGCCAGGAGTAAAGGGAGAATTTGGGTGGGACTTTATAGAAGAAATAATTTAAATTTCCAGTCTTGTGTTGGAGTAAATTATGTGTTTTTTCTCCTCTGTTTGATATGGTTTATATTCCTAATTCCAGCCATTTTTCTTTTGTAAGAGTTTTGTTTATATACTTGAAGCCAGCAATTGGAGGATTATGGATGTGTTTGGACTGCCCTTTTTGCAAGTCTGATTATGAAAACCACCTATGCCATTAGCAGAAAATAAAAAGCCTAAAGTTCCTTCTGCTTGCAGTTCCAGTGGGACAGCAGTTCACAGGAGCTCCAAGTTTTGCTGGTGAATGAGAATATCCGCTTTGGTAATAGCCTGTGCTACTTCCGTCGTTAAAATGATACCATTTGCTCTTGCAAATGGCTAATTGAGGGACTTGGCATAAACATCCGTGTGCCGAATCTGTTTGCTCTTTGCCTGTTCCCATTCCTCCAGGGTCTCATTAACCTGTTCTAATGTGAATATCCGCCTGGGCTGCGTATCTTAACCTGCACAAACCTACAGTTCTGCAAGAGGACTAGAAAACACCAACCACCAAAGCAGGCTTTTCAAACTGCTGCTTCTTTTTAAAGCTTTTAGTACAAAATACAGATCAAAATACAATTTTAACCCCAAAAAAAGAAGTTTATCTTGCTTTTCCACATACCTCTGTTTATGGAGAGCATTCAGATTAATTCCCTTAGAATAAGGACTTCTCAGCGCCATAGTGTGTGACAGCTGCTTGACTTGATACTTTCTCTTTTTATGGACTCCACTGCTGGTACTGTTGTTAGCTGAGAGAAGTAAACAGACGGAGCAAAAGACCATGCCATAGCAACCCTCAGCTTCTGTTTACAGTTCAAATAAATGTCTGTGCCGTGGAAATTTATGTCCTGAGGAATTTTCTAAGCCAGTACGCTAATTGGTTTAATAACAGAAGGATTAATGCAGATAAGTTGAAGACAAATTTACGCTCGGTATTTAAATGGTGAATCAGTAAATAATACATCATGGCCACTCTGTAGGGAGAGGGTATTTTTTGACTTATTTATCATTCTAGAAAGTACACGACAGTTCTGAGGGAGAGATTCATGTAAGCATTCGGCAAAATATGAGCTTTCCCATTAAAATCAATATTAAAACTCCCTTTGTCTCATGGGATCAACTCTGTGTATGTTTTGAAAACCCAAACGTGGCGGTTTATATTTTCTCACCTTTTGGTTAAAGAAGTAGCTTTTACTCAAGCAAAACTTCTATTGACTGAGCTGGATGTTTTGGTCGAGAAAAGCTTGTGGAATAAGTCATATGCCTCTAAAAATCCTAGCTGCAGGGGAATTTTAGGTCTTTAAAGGATAACCAGGACAGGACATTTTTTTCCTTTCTGCAACTGGTACTAATACGCTGTTGCTAGCAGTGTTTTCGGTTTGGTTTTTCTTTTTTTAAAATGAAAATTAGTAAGATTTTTTTTTCCAAGTGTAAGCATTCCCCAGAGATTTCACCCAAACATGTTGGTCCTATAACTGGCTTGCCTTTACACTTGGCCAGTGATTCAGACAGCATGGAAAGAAGCATCAGTCTGGAATGGAATCACCACTTTGGAGGCTATTGTGTCTGGTTAGATACTCATGGTTTTTAATTAGGAGGCAGGGCAGGGTTAGGTATGTGATGATGAGTTTCTGATGTGGGTCCTGCTCATGTCCATGTATACTGTGGGCTACCTGTGTTTTAATTTAAATACAAATGTTGTATCTGGCCAGCTGATGGTATAGCTTCTGATGATATCACTGGACTAATGGAGGATGCATCATCCCAACCAAAACTGGGCCAACCCACAGGTCCAGTGGTTGTGAGCTGGGTTCACTGTTCAGAAATGAGTGTTTTAGCACAAGAAGCTGTTCCTCAATGCTGTTTGATGTTCTTGAGCAACGTGCTAAACATAGGAATGTGCCAATGCATGGTTGGACTTCAAAATATTGGCCAAGTAGCAAATCTGACATCTGTGCTCCTCAAATGAACCAGTTGAAATGTACCTTCTAGAACATTGTCTTACCTCCTCTGCACTGGGGTGAAGAAACGAGGGTCTGGTGTAACCCTTGCATTCATTGTAGACAGGATACGGAGCAGAGGGACTACGTATAAAGGAATTGGGGGCCACCAGGTATCCTGCAACTGCACACCCTAATGAGCTCAGCAGAGTGGGGTCACCTTTTCGGCTGGGGTGGGCACAGGGTAGCTCCGTGCACACTGGGGGTATTGGCTGCCTGGTACTGGAGAGGTGGGAAAGCTATGGGGCGGAGTATGAGGCAGTCCTGGAGAGGGCTAGAGAGCCTTTTAGGGGGAGCTGTGGGGGGTGTATGTGAGGTGGGTGGGAGGTGAGTGTGGAGGTGCTGGAGTGGTATTGCAGCAGGGGGGTTACTGATGGATCTTTTGGGGACTGTGGTGCGTGGCAGCCACGGCAGAGGCTGTGCCGGTGTGTGTGAGCACAGAGAACAGCCCCCATCGGCACAGGGGGCCGAGGAGGAGCGGTGGGTTTTATGTGGAGAGGCTGGGAAACTAAGAAATCCTCATGGTGCCTGCTCCCTGGTAGAAATGATCAGAGGAAAGAAATAGCTACAGAACATTAGAGGAAAATGAGTCTTGACATCCAGAGGTAGCTGATCCCCACGGAGCCTCCAGTGTGATGTGTGCTTAGAGCCCGCCTGCAACACGCACAGATGCAGGTTTGTGCCTCTTCTCTCCCACCTTCCTGACAGCACGTAAAGATTACCCAGGTGAGGGAAGAGCTAAGCTCTTATACAGCGCTCGCTGCTATAGAAACCACTAGCTCCGTGCAGCGTGCCCTGCTGTGGAGGCTCGGGGGTAGGGTGTGCTGTAACCCGGGCTCTCAGCGTTCAGTGTGTTCGACCAAAGCCCCACTGCCTGCTGAAGCATGGTGTGCCTTTGACTTTTGCAACATGCAGCTTTTTAACACTGGAAATAAAGGCACCAAACCTCAGGACTAGTTTATGCTCAAAAATAGCTATGTAGTATAGATATTTATACTAAATATACTGAATATATTTATCTGCTATTTTAAGTCTGTTCCAATGTGCAGGTGACATTAAGCTGCTTCTGGTTTAATGACTTTCCCTGGAAGGTCACTTTCAGCCATCTCTGTCTCCAGCAGGAAAGAAAAGGCTGCACTGCAGGAGGTGATAGATGGGCAGCATTGTGTCTGCTAAGCCATTCATGATAGTGTGAAGATAAAATGTCTGTAAAATGAGTGTAACTGATGAATATTTCTGAAGTGAGAGGAGGAGGGAGCTGTCAGCTGTGAGGGGAGAAAAGCAATCTAGTATTGATCCTCAGTCAGCAGAGCAATCCTCCTAATGCTTGTAGTTCATATTTCTGTCACTAGAAAACAAACAGAACAAGAAGAGAGAAAACAAGTGTAGAATATCCCAAAGACAACTGAAGTGCTCTCTGCTAAACGTAAAAAGGAGATTGGATTCATAAAGTGTACTAAAGCAGTAGGTGTGATTGCTTCTTTAGAGGTTACAAGATCTCTAGATGAAGGAAAAGGGAGCTGCTTTATAAAATCCAAACTTTGGATGTTACAGCTGAGGCAGTATCTCAGAAGCATTAACCTGAGAAATGGGTCTGCGAATAAATACTCTGATGAGGACAAAGAACAATGTGAATGATACAGTAGAAAACAAAGCGCTCTTGTTAGTGGCCAGGGTTGGCTGGTCTTAAGCGCAGTCAAGCGGTGCGTGTCCTGAAAGCAGATCTCCAGGAAACCTGGACAGCAGCTTTCTTCAAAGGAGAAGATGAGGATAGTTAACTATGAGGAATTAAAAGCGTTTGGTTGCTTCCATCACTAGTACTGACTTCTGTTGATGCTTTAGCCTCCCATCCTGCAGACTGAGCAAAGCAAGTTGGAGGTCAACCTTTTTTTTTTTTCCCCCCTTTAAGTGATTTTTCCAATGGCTGCACTGTGTGTAACTCCCACAAAACAGCATCCCAGAGTATGAGCAGTGAAACTGTAGGCAGGTGGTATCGGCAAGATGCTTTGTGGACCAACGGAGTGGGTTCCACCTGTGTTTGGCCTAGCAAAGCCCCCTCCCATGATCCAGCTGGGTGCATGAACCCGGCAGAGGCCTGGCTGCTGCTGCCCTGACCACTTCTCGCAGGAGACAGACTTGACCCAACCTTGTGCCAGGACCCTCCCCAGAAACGCACACAGGAGCCTGTTGCAGAGCACCGGGATTCGTTTGGCTCCCAGTGTTAAACAATTAATCGAACACATTTTGGCACTGGAGGAAAAATGCCCTAAAGGTTTTGACAAGTATTTTGCGGTCCCCAAAGCTGCCACGTGCTCCTCCTCCCCCCATCTCCCATCCCACAGGCACACATCCACCTCCAGAGGACCTTTACCTCCTAGAGAGGTAATCTTCATCTTACAGCAAGTTTATCTTCATTTTGCTGTTATCTACTTCTGTCTTCTTCCGTCCTAAACTGATACCCAGAGGTAAGTAGCTGAATTTCAGCTCTTGATGCTGTGCCACTGACCTCAGCAGGAGTTTGCATTTGACTTCTATAGCCTCCATCAATGGTGGTTTCATTAGGTTTGTCATGTTCTCTGGCTCCCAGAGAACCCTGTACAGAGTGTAAGAAATTAGGCTGCTTATTTTGACAGACTTGTTTGCAGGTTCAGGCGCTGAGCTTATTTTGGAGGGACTCCAGTATGCAAATGGGCCGTCTCCAGGGGAAGAAATGTCACAGCAAAGTGTCGGTGCTTCTCCAGGTACCCTTGAGCACCTTCTGAGAGCCTGGGGTGTTCTTGAAGTGTGAGACCCCTGCATCTCAAAGCACAGGCAGGCAGACACATGGGGTTGACACGCTGCCACACACAAGCCATCGGAAAGTGCATCCTGAGAGCAAGATGCTGGCCCAGCACCTCTTCTTTGAAATCAGTAGCCTATGTCAGCTGTTTTCAGAAGTAAAGATGCTCTAAAAGTATCAAAATTCATTCTCTAGGAGGATGAGGACTCTGGCAAACCGAAAAACCGAGACTCTCTAGAAAGACCGCATGATTTACGCACCCACTTCTTAGTTTTAATCTAGGATTATTGCTGCCAGACAAACTAAATTAGTCCTGTCATAAGCTCTCTAAGCCAGGCAATAACAAAACCAACTCAAGGGGTTTTGTTTTCTTCCTTAATTTTTCAGGGCTTTGCAAGTCGTGGAAGTGATGAAACACCTAAAACAGTGTGAGAAAGGAGATTGTATAGGATTATACTAAGTAAGCTTTCTGGTGGGAAGCGTGCAATTATACATTATGTACTGTCAGCTCACGGAGCGTGATGGGACTATAATTTTACCTGTGTTATCTCCTCTGGTTGTCAGAGAAACCATACTAAGAAAAGTCAAAGTGCTCCTGCCCTTACTGATCTTCTTAACAAACTTTCACAAACAGCATCAGATGTTATAATTATTTTCTCTTCCCTGAGCTGATGTCTGATGTCACACATACCACTGTCAAAATAGGCTGGTTAGCAGAGCAGAAATATAGACATAGTTCTACATAAAAAAAGCTATGCTGAAGGAAACGGAACAGGCACATTAAATAAAAGTAGTCATGCATATGAATGCTTTGTCCTTTCTTTAAATGTCTTATTGATGCATATAGAAATGAGGAAAAAAGGCTGCCAAGTCCAGGAAAACTAATGCTTGTTAATTTTGATGTGGGTGGGATGGTAATGAAGGTCTCGCTGATGACCAGCGCTGTGCACGCTGTGAGGAGCTGCATTCAGGAAAGAGCAGGAGCTCTTTGGAGACACTTGTTTCTAACCACAGATTGGAGCAGGTTTGCTTGGCAGCCTTGGGAAATAACATGGCGGTGTCTTTGGGATGGACTTTAGGAGTTGTGGGAAGGGAGAGCAGCAGGAACCTGCTGGAGGATAGACAGCTCTGGGGTGGCCGTAGCAGGAAGGCAGAGGGAAGGCAGAAAGGCCCTTCATCTCCTCTCCCTGTGAAACCAGCAGCTAAGCATGTGGCTGAAGGCTTCCTCCTATTCCCCTTCCTCTTCATTTTCCTCCTTCTCCCTTTCAGAGCTGCAAGGGAATGAGGTCTTCGGGCTCTGTGACAGAGCATGGTAATGGGACCACACCAGGGGAATGGGGAATCTCTCATCTGGCAGATCCTGGAGTCAAAATTTTAGTAAGATTTTTTTTTCCTGTTCCTTTCCTGTCCTTGGAGAAGGGGTGCCCTGGGCCTGAGGCAGGTCTGTCTCCATGATTGATGTAATCGTATTTTTCATCCAGAAAACTGAGGGTACAGATAAATGGGGAGGGATGACTGAAATAAACCTTAACTAGAGTGGCTGCAAATATGTCCCATGCTATTTCTGCAGCCTCTCATAGCAGTGGCCTGTGGCCCCACACCTGAGAACCTCTGCAGAGTCGTAGATACAGAGAAAGGAAACTTCTTTTTGAGTCTTATCATCACTGTATAAATAAAAGCCCAGGGAGGCCAGAGAGAAGGAGTTTATTTTGTAGGGGAAACTGAGCAAAATGCCAGATTTAGTCTTTAGTTGTGGGACTAGAGAGTTTTGTGGTCTTTTGGTGTGTGCAATCCATGAGTAGTCCCTCCCTCGAGTTCTCATGTTCTCTCCCGAAGTCTCCATATCCCCTGTTGCCTTCCACTGATGAGCAGTCGCGGTCTCCTGGGGGAAATAGGGCTGTCCTGGGAGGCTGGGGCTGGGAAGGCAGATCTCAGGCCAAGACAACTGGCCTGTGCATGGCGTTGACAAGCGTGGCAAACCCCTGGCTGCTCTGCAGCCTCTGTTGGGTTGGCATGATGAACATGCCCGTTCAGTTCGGTTGAGGATGGTGAGTACAAGTCAAGTCCAGGTACCTGGGAACCTTTAGTGAAAGGTGGATGTGCAAGCAGAAACGTTGAAGTTGGGTTTGTGTGCATTTGTTTCTCTACCCTTTCCTAAATCTAATGGAAAAGCCAAGTTTTCCCATTAATTTTTGGAAGAATTTTCTCTAGTAGGTTGAATAGTAAGTGAAGAAGAAATGACAACACCTCCCTGCCTGCCTGGCAGCCTGCAGCTACCTTGTAATGACTTTTCCTTAATAATGTTTCAATTATTCTCCTTCCTACTGATGGTGAGTGCAAGATATAACTTAAGTAAAATTATTACAGCCCTATTTTTAAATGTCCCTGTGCAGAGAAACCGTTGGGGTGTTGAGTGGCTCTGGTGTTTGGAAATTCTGTCTGACAGCCCCAGAAAAGTGTGAAAGAGAGCTGTCCTCTGGAAGCCTGTGAATAGTCATTCCTGTAGCAAGCATATGAACAGCCCAGGTTTGTGTCCAAGACAACTTTTGGGTTTCTGGTCTTGATGGAGATTTGGTGAAACTGAAAGAAACCGTTCTTAAGTAGGTGTTAGTAAGAAGAGAAAACATTTTTCTTATTGTGTCGTACAATTAGAAGAAGAAACAAGATGGTCCCCACTAGCCAACCTCCCTGCTGTAAATACTCTTCAAATAAAATCTAATCAGATCTTAAAAATCATCTTGAGAAATCTTTCACTGCTGAAGGAAAGTCCCTAAAGATAGCCAAATGTTTTTCACATCACCACAGTGGCTGCTAGTCCTGAGAGCCCCTTAGGGGGGTGGAAGTGGTTTTCAATTACTTCAGCCTCTCCTCCTCCCAAGCTGGTTAAAATCTCTTCACAGGGCATCTGTACCCACCGCTGAGCATGCGAGGGAGGATGGAATGACACGCTCACTGCAAACAGACTTTTGCATCACATAACACATCGAGCAAATCATCAGCCTTGAGCCTGTGGTCAGTGGCTGGTGAAATTGGATCTGAAATTATTGTAAGATCTATCATTAGAGGCAGTTATTACGGTATATGGAATATTCCCTGCATATAACATTTTACCAATATTTTCTGTTTGCAAAGTGTCTCTTTGCTGAAACATACCATCTTATCAACCAACAGTGCCGTTTGTTATGGGCGTACTGTGTATTTTGCCTTTTGGTGACAGAACCATAATTGTGACTGACACAGCAAGCCAAGTGGCCAGCCATTTATCATTGGATTCTGTGTGCTTTCGTGTTGGTGTTTGATTTGTAGCGTAGTTATGAATTTACATAAACCTGATCATTTTAATGAAAACTTTATTCAAACAACCACTCCATTGTTGTTTTCTTTCTTTGTTTCCTTGCACATTATGTTGGCCCTGTTTTGTGTTCAGGCAAGAGGTGAAATTAAAGTTCTTTACAGTTTCAATACAATAAACCTCTCTCTGCTTGACAAAACATTAAGGATTCTTTTTAAATGTCATTGACTCAGTATGTGTAATTGAACTTCTATGAATACAGCTGGACACGTGTATTATTCCTGAGTGTTCCCATATTGCACAAAAATGTTGAAACAAACCAGGTTTTGACCAAAATCTAAGGAAATTCCAGGATAAAGGCAGCTCTTATTTCCCTTTGGGTATATGATAAGCCCTGAGAGTTGTGCCTATGTACTGTTGCTGTTGTGGGTTTTGACCCCCATGTAGAAGATGCTCACTGAATCATAGAATCATAGAAGGGTT
>NW_010229519.1:0-24191 GCF_000690775.1 Eurypyga helias
CCTCGCCGAGCTGGGCTGCCTCGAGGAGCTGGACCTCAGCTTCAACCGCCTGCGCCGCCTGCCCGAGGGCCTGGGCCGCCTGCGGCACCTCCGTGCCCTCGACGTCGATCACAACCTGCTGCCCTCCTTCCCTGCCCCGCTGCTGGAGCTGGCTGCCCTGGAGGAGCTCGACTGCTCAGGCAACCGCCACCTCGGGGCCCTGCCTGAGGGCATCTCCGCCCTTCGAAGCCTCAAGATCCTCTGGCTGAGCGGCACCGGGCTGGCGGCCCTGCCCGAGGGCCTCTGTCAGCTGAGTGCTCTCGAGAGCCTCATGTTGGACGGCAACCAGCTGCGGGCCCTGCCCACCGGCTTTGGCAGCCTTCAGCGGCTCAAGATGCTTAACCTCTCCTCCAATCTGCTGGGAGAGTTCCCTGCTGCCATCTTGGCGCTGCCCAGTCTGGAGGAGCTCTACCTGAGCCGCAACCAGCTCACCCTACTGCCCCCTCGCATCTGCCAGCTACGTCAGCTCCGCACCCTCTGGCTGGACAACAACCGCATCCGCTACCTGCCTGACTCCATCGTCCTTCTCCATAGCCTGGAGGAGCTGGTCCTGCAAGGCAACCAGATTGCTATCCTGCCTGAGGGCTTCGGGCAGCTTTCCCGCGTCACCCTGTGGAAGATCAAAGACAATCCCCTCATCCAGCCCCCCTATGAGGTGTGCATGAAAGGCATCCCCTACATCGCAGCCTACCAGCAGGAGCTGGCCCACTCCCAACCTGCCCTCAAACCCCGCCTCAAGCTGGTCCTCATGGGCTTAAAGGATGCAGGGAAGACCCTGCTCAGACGATGCCTCATGGAGGAGGATGGGCAGAGGGAGGATGTGGGAAGTCTGGAGACAGGGAGCACCCAGACCAGAGGGTGCCTTGGTCAGCAGCAGGACATTGGGAGAGTGCCGCTTGGGTGTTGCCTCTTCCCAGAGCCTCAGGATGGCTTCTCAGCGCAGGTCCCTGCCATGCAGCAGCTGGAATATCTCCCCGTTGAGCGGCAGGACATCCCTTCTCGCGTGTCCTCTCACCGAGCAAAAGGGGAAGCACTGAGCCCTGCCCCATCACTGCCACTAAATGCCCCCCAGGTACCATCAGGACTGGGACTGTCAGGGGGCAGCAAGGGCATTGAGGTGATGGACTGGACAGCAGATGCAGAGAGGGGCCTGACATTCATTGTGTACGAGCTGGCGGGGGACCCGAGCTATGATGTGATCCAGTCTTTCTTCCTCTCTCCCGGAGCCCTGTACGTGCTGGTGGTGAATTTGAGTGCCTACGTCCCTCAGCACTTCTACCCCTCTGTGGGCTATTTCTTGCACTGGCTGGGTTCCAAGGTGCCCCATGCTGTAGTGTGCATGGTGGGAACCCATGCCGACCTTTGTGCGGAGCGGGAGTTGGAAGAGAAGTGCCTGGATATCCATCACCAGATAGCTCAGCAGGAGAAGAGGGATGCTGAGGGACTCCAGAGCTTGGTCCAGCAGGTGGATGAGGCTCTGGGGCAGGACTTTGACCTGCGCTGCTCCAGCCCGCACGCTGCCTTTTATGGGGTCTCAGACAAGAACTTGCGGCGAAAGAAAGCCCAGTTTCAGTACCTTCTCAACCACCGCCCACAGATCCTCTCTCCAGTGCTGCCTTTCAGCTGCCAGGACCGTTGCCAGGTGCGTCGCCTGCGGGATAAGCTCCTCTCGGTGGCTGAGCACCGGGATATCTTCCCAAATCTGCACCGGGTGTTGCCCAAATCCTGGCAGGTGCTGGAGGAGCTGCACTTCCAGCCACAAGCTCAGCAGCTGTGGCTTAGCTGGTGGGACTCTGCCCGGTTGGGCTTGCAGGCAGGCCTGACGGAGGATCGGCTCCAGAGCGCCCTGTCCTACCTGCACGAGAGTGGGAAGCTGCTCTACTTTGAGGAGCACCTAACCTTGCGGGAGTATGTGTTCCACAACCTGCCGCGTCTCATTGACATCCTCAACGTCTTCTGTCAGCGGGACGCCACCGTGCTGCTCCAGAAACTGCTCAGCGACACCCACATTGACGAACTGAGGGCCACTCAACTCCATCATTACGTGGAGGGCTTCTTGCTGCATGGCCTCCTCCCAGCCCATGTTATCCGTCTCCTTCTTAAGCCCCACATCCAGAGTCGGGAGGATCTGCAGCTCATCCTGGAGCTGCTGGAGAAGATGGGGCTCTGTTACTGTGTCAACAAACCCAAATGCAAGCCTCTGAACGGGGCAGCAGCTTGGTACAAGTTTCCCTGCTACGTAAAAAACGAGGTGCCCCATGCGGAGGCTTGGATCAATGGCACCAATCTGAGCGGACAGTCCTTCGTGGTCGAGCAGCTGCAGATTGAATATAGCTTT
The DNA here is from genome assembly GCF_000690775.1 of Eurypyga helias. NCBI lineage: Eukaryota > Metazoa > Chordata > Aves > Eurypygiformes > Eurypygidae > Eurypyga > Eurypyga helias. The sequence goes on from NW_010229519.1 coordinate 2,378, forward strand.
CCATTCATCTTCCCACCCGGCTTGTTTGCACGCTACAGCGTCCAGATTAACAGCCACGTGGTTCAGCGGTCAGACGGCAAATACCAAATCTATGCCTACCGGGGAAAGGTGCCTGTGGTGGTGAGTTACCGGCCTGCCAGGGGAGCTCTGCAGCCAGATACTCTGTCTATCGCTAGTCATGCGTCCCTACCAAATATCTGGACAGCTTGGCAAGCTATTACCCCTTTAGTGGAAGAACTGAATGTCCTGCTCCAGGAATGGCCGGGCCTGTACTACACTGTGCACGTCCTCTGTTCAAAGTGCCTTAAAAGAGGGTCACCCAACCCACACACTTTTCCAGGTAAGTCACAGCCCAGCTTGCCTTTCATTTCTTCTGGAGCTTTGCCCCTGCTGGGGGGGATTTGTACGGTGTTGGCTCTCTTTTCTTCCTTTTTTCTTGTTTCCCCCCCTCTCCTCTGCTCTAACTCCCTTCCCTGGTGGCTTGAGTCATGAAAGAAAATATTAGGGTAGCTCCAAGGAGACAGGCTTAAAATAACCCCTATTCTGAGATGAGGGGGGGTGTTACATCCCCCTTTGTCCATGCCTTTTCTCGCTGTTTTTTGGGGTTTGTCCCCGAGCACTGACAGTGCCATTGTTGAAAAGGCCCTGACCTGTCCTTCTCCTGGTTTTGATTCCTTTGAATGGCACTGTGTCCTTTTTCCTAATTCCTTTTACTCTGTGGCTGCCCCTTCCTTGTGTCTGTTTGTAAACATGGACAGAGATGCCTGAAAGACTGCAGGTGTCCTGTCCCCCCACTTCCCCTTCCACCCCTAAAACCTGGCCTGTGCTGTAGCCTCTCTGAATGCAGGAGGGCTCCTGCTGGTAGACAATGGGTGTGTTTGTCTCCGTAGCCCTGTGATAAGAAGGGCTTTCTCGTATGGGAGCCCTCTCTCCAGCAGGAAGCATTCCTTCTTGAAGAGAGGGGGATACTCCATCTTCTTTGTTTAAGTGTCTCACCTATTAGTGATTCACAGACTGTGCCTTCTGGAGCTATTCTTGAGCAGTTATTTTCCTTCCTCTCTCCCCTTTCATCTAATGAAAAAAAAAAAAGCGTAATCTCTCTCCTCTGGAATATGACCAGTTGTAGTTCTTTTTAAAGCTGTCGCCTCCCAAAGTGGTGGTTTTGTAGGTGGTGTTTTCCAGCAGCATCTGGTTTACTTTGTGTGTATGCAGGTGCTGCCTCCTGGCCTGCATCCTCCCTGCTCTGCTGGGTTTGCTCTGGGGCTTGGGGGGAAGGGGCATGGGAGAGGTGCTTTGGCATGTAAATCTGCATTAAATCAAAATACACTCTGGGCTGTAAGCAGCACTCTAGCATTTTTTACACCCCCTGCCCCCCCATGTTGGAGGTATGTTGGAACATTATTTACAAGTAGCCTGACATTTGAAGGGAATGGGAATATGCTTTGAGTTAAAGCAAGGGGCGGTGCCAAATTGTTTCGTCAGCAAATATGAATATTAAGGTGTGTTTGGGGGGTGGGTGGGTGTGGTTTAGTTTTTTTGGGGTGGGAATTGTTCGTCTTTTCTCTGAACCTTGAGAATAAGGAGTCGCTGTTTGCTCCTCAGCCCGTGGCCTGTCTCCGTTGATTGCATCTCCCTCTGTGCTGAGCTTATGTAAGAGCCATTGGACTGGGGGGGTGAACCCATGCTGTGTGAGTTGCTGAGCGGTATCAGCATGCTGGGTCTTGCTGCTCACATGGTGCTTAGGGCAATGTGATCTGCTTTAAAAAAAAAAAAACAACCAAAACCAACCCAAAGACTAAAAAAAACACCAAAACCAAACAAAACACCCACCCACCCCCCAGATTAGCTAAACCAGCAAACTGTATGTGCAGGTGTGATGGGTGGCTATTGAAGGTTTAGCTTGTGAGTCATCCAGATCTGCAGTCACGTATCACCTTTTTTCTTTGGGTTTGTTTTTTTTTTTTTCCCCTGTGTGTGAATTGGGCTTGTTCCCCTGCAAGAATTGGGCTTGTTCAGCCTGGGGAAGAGGAGGCTCCGAGGAGACCTCATTGCAGCTTTCCAGTATCTGAAGGGGGCCTACAAGGGTACTAGGAGAGGACTTTTTACAAGAGCCTGTAGTGACAGGACAAGGGGTAATGGGTATAAATTGAAATCAGGGAGGTTTAGATTAGATATCAGGAAGAAATTCTTCACAGAGAGGGTAGTGAGGCACTGGAACAGGTTGCCCAGAGATGTTGTGGATGCCCCATCCCTGGATGTCTTCAAGGCCAGGCTGGATGTGGCTTTGAGCAACCTGGTCTAGTGCAAGGTGTCCCTGCCCATGGCAGGGGGGTTGGAACTAGATGATCTTTAAGGTCCCTTCCAACCCTAACCATTTTATGATTCTATGAATGTTTTGTGGCTGATCCTTTTTTACCTTGGTGAGATGATGATGTTTTAAAAGTGAAATGTGAAGGGGGGGGCGACGTCATTGAAATCAATGGGTCGTTTTCTTTGGATTTGGCAGTGCCATATCCTCCCTAGAGGTTGGAAAGGGTTGCTCTCACCTGGGAGCCAGGCCAGGTGTGCTGGGAAGAGGAGGGACAGGTACAGTGTGTGTCTGGCATGGGAAGCTAAGGGGCTCTCATGCTGGACCTCCAAATACCACCTGGGTGATGCTGCCTGTGGAAAGGGTATTTCAGTGTTCCCAAAGCTCTCCAGGGGAGAAGCCAGGCCTTGCTGCAAGGGGCACAGGGCTGACCATCCCGAGTGACCCTGCCTCGGAGCAGGGCATGACTCTCAACGTGAATACCATGTGAGTCTAGCGGGAGGAAGAGCATGTGGGGAAGACAAATGTATTCCAGAGGGAAGGCTGATCTGTGGAAGTGCTGATGAGTGATTAAATGCTGCAAATTATTGAGAAATCTGCTTGTCTTGGATCATGCTTCAGTCTAGTCTAGCAATGACCCGGATTGTATGAAAAGCGTGAACTTGACTTGGGGAGGCCTGTTTGTTTGTATTTAATCTATTCTTTGCTGTGTATCTGCTGTCTGAATAAAAGACTGTTTAGGACCCCCTAAATGGCAGTCGTGACGCTAAAGAGTGTCTTTCTCCTGATTTAGTCGATGAAGAGGTGTGCATGTTTAAAGTCATGCTGCCAGGCTCGCTCTCGTGCAAGTGAGTTGTGGTTGGCGTCGTTTTTGACAGGCTGTAGGAAGGAGATGGGTCTAATGTTATGAAAATGTGTAGCGGGGGAGATGTCTGTTTCTTTCCAAGCTCTTCCAACGGAAATCCTTGGCAATTAAAATGCTGCTAATTCTTAAATAGAGCTGTGGTCTTTTTAGGACTGTTCTGAAGAACTGCTTTGCAGCCTGTTGACCTTAATAAGGGAAATATTTCTGTGGAGACACTGCCAAATTTGTGCTCAAAAATGGAAGTGCGGTCTGGCTGTGTGTCTGGTTGAGCAATCTGTGTCATCATTTGTGAACCTGATGGTGCATTTTTTTGGTCATCCAAAATTTTCACTGCAATACCCTTCAAAGAGGGGACTTGATTGTTCATGAGTGAGGATTAATCCTTGCTTTTCCTCTCCTTCCCTTCCCTCTCAGTCCTGCGTGTGCACACTCTATAACTTCCATTGATAACATGCATAGGAATTCTCTAAGAACAAGCTGGTGTGTGTAGAAATGGTTAATAAGAATTGAGATTCTGGATTCAGTCTTCTGAGGCTTTATTGAAAACAAACAGTGAATAAAAGGGACATAAAATTGCCTTGATAGGGTCCTTTTAAGGAAGTCTTCATGTTTGAAACGGTTTTGTAGCTGGGTGGAATAGTAACTGAATTGGCATCTGAGCTGGAATCTCAGTGTGCTTTGAGGCTGCAGTCATCCACTCAGCTGGTAAGTCATGCATTGAATTTTTTTTCCCTTTTTCTTTTACATTTGCACTACATGTAAATAGAAGTCTCCCTGCTAGGCTAAGAAAGGCAGTATCTCTGCTTGGTGTGACCAACAAGAGTGGTTCACTACTCCAAGATGATGAGACCTCAGTTGGGTTGTCGCAGGCATTGCAAAATGCCCTGTTTTGTACGTGATGATCTTTTAGCCCCTGGACTGAGCGGCTTTTAGGTTGTCTTGTCCCATAAGCTATTAAGTGGTTTGGGTTTGGCATGATGGGTGTGGTTTGACGTTCGTCTGATAGTAGACATATGCTTTGTTTGGACAAACGCGACTGGATTTTCCAAGCTTGGCTTCCTGTACACCTACGGCCTGCTCTGCTGCTGTTTCCTCTTGCTCTACCCTGGGCTGTGCCACCTTGAGTTCTTCCAGGCAGTGGGCTGCACAAGGTATCACGATGTCTCATGTGTGATCCTTTTGCTATTTGGAGTGGGCAGTCATGTTTGACCAGTGGTTTTCCTCTATTCCTGCCTGGGAAGTTGCCTGTATTAATGCAGACATGAGAAATTCAGGAACCGTGTCTGTTGCAGATATCTGGCAAAATGCTGTCACGAGCAAGACAAGATGATCTGAGGTTTCATGGATTAAAAATATGACAACAGACAGAAAAGCACAGGCAAAGATACTGTGTGTGAGCCTAGCAGCCTCTCTCCAAAAGGACAGTGCAAAGCTATTAGGGAGCTTTGAGAGGTGGTGGAGGGCTGGCAAGAGCTCTCCTGTGGAGAGGAAGTGCACATCTCCTGCCTTTCTAAGGTATTGGAACAGGGAGAAGATCATGAGCCTTTACTCTGCCTGTCTCCCACATCAAAAGGTAAGGATTATATGCCAGTCACCTGCAGGGGCACAGATGGAGGTATTGTAGCATAATTTGCCTGTGAGACACTTTGTCATGGCCAGAGCAGGGCTAATTCTAGGCCACCTTATTCATGTGATTCAAAGCGAACCGTGCTCACAATCCCTGCGTGAGAGTCGAGCAAGCATGGAACTACCTTGGTGGCAGGGATGGAGACTGGAGAGGGGGAAAATCCCATGATGTGTCGTGCTGTCAAGTCCCGTGCAAGGTGAGGAGAAAGCAGGTGAGACTGGTTTTGTCAGAAGGGCTCAGAAGTTGCTCCAAAATCTGAGACACCTCTCAATGAAAGGCTTATGTTGGGTATCTCGTTGTTCTTCGTAAGCGGCTGGATGTTTTTTGCACAGACAGTTGCAGTAGAGCAACACCTGCTTGTTACAGAGCCTGATGCTAGCATTTGGCAGCCTTTTATTTTCCGCATTTGAGGGTGGAGTCTTTCTTGCCTGACTTGCAAAGTAGATGCTGCAGCTGTTTTGAGGCTGATGTCACACTCTCCTGAAGGTTGTGGGTTCAGTGGAATACTGAGACAGTTGGGCAAGCCTTCAGCACAGTGGGAACACTGGACGTGGATGATCTGGGTGGCAAAGCAAGCTGATCAAGGCCCTGTGATTCAGGAGGAGAACAGATCAGTTGCTGAACTTGGGGAAGCTTTAGCGCTGCGTATTTAGCTTACCAACAAGAGCTGATTTCTGTGCTGCTGAAGTGACAACCTTGAATGGCGTGGCTTGCTGTACATAATGGTGTAGAAACACAGTCTACTTAGCACCAGGGTTTTCTAGCGATTTCTTTAAGCAGTGTGTTGCATGGTGAGCATTTTTGAGGTCCTCTTGCTTGGTGGCTGTGGTAGGGCATCCTCTAATTTAAACAACACATTCAGGAAAGAGACAACAAACACTTTCTGATCTTGGAGGAGGCAGAGAAGTTGCTAGAGGAAGAGTATGGTGTGCAGCGTGGGTGGCTGCTGTGGGACTGTGCAGCCACTGTGGTGGGGTGTAGGTGTGGGAACCAATCCTTGGGGAGAACTGGAGTAGCCAGCACAGAGCTGGGCTGGTGGCTGACGATCTGGTTAGGATGACACAGTAACGGAAGGAACAAACTCAGCTGTGGATGCCAGAAGAGAGACTGAGGCTTTGAATTACTTTCTTAAAGCTGTCCTGCTGCCTGCCGTGTCTGGTTAGTCTGTGTTGTGTGCATTGTGTGTGTTCAGGGGCTTTTTTCTAAGAGCCCCAATATGGAGCTTGCTAAAATTACTTGAAATTTGGATGGCAATGTGCATATTTAACACTGTTTGAAGGAACCCTCCTCTATTGCAAGAAGTTCCTATGTGTTTCTGCAAAAGGAAAGGTTTTCTGGTATGTCAGCTCTGGTACAAGAAAACTGTTCTGGTTTGTTCCTTAACAGCTTGTCTTGCACTGCCCCGTCCCCATGGGAGTCATCTGTGAGCTTTGGGCCTCTGGCCTTCGAGGTGCCATCACTGAACCAGGGAAACACTAGATTTGGTTGAATGGATCCTTTTGGTTTGGTTAGTGGAGCAAAGCAGAGTTCATGGCCTTCAGTGCATTACTTTGTTTTGGTTTGCATTTTTTGGCTTGTGTGTTTCATTTTTAGTGCTGAAATTTGCCTTTGCAGGCAGTGACATAGAGGAGATGCTCAGTACCAAATGATTTTTTTGTTTCATTGCATGAGAACTGTTTGAAAGCCACTGACTGTGGGGGCGAGATAAAATGTTGATGTATGTTCTCCCCTCTCCAGAGTCAATTGATTGCGAGTACTGATTTGCGCCCTGCTTCAGCACGATGTGGGGACAGATGAAACGTGCTTTGCTTGTGTGCAAACACTTGTGGTGGTGTGGTGCCTCTTTCTAAAACTCTGAAGTGTGAAAAGCTTTCCCACACCAGTTCCATTGAGATCTATCATGTGCATACACCATGTGCAGATACACTGCAAGGTCCTGCTCCTTTTGGGTCTTGGGAGAGGAAGGTGGGAAATCACCAGTGGTGCTGAATCCTTGTTGCCTTTTGGTGGTGTTGCGAACATGGTACTTGGCATTGGGTTTTTTTGTTTGTTTGTTTGTTTTTCAGAGATCTATCGCAAGTATCAGTTTAAAAGCAAAATATGAGTGCATCTGGTAGGTAGTTCCTCTGTATGCTGTGGCATCTTGTGGCATTTGCAGTACTAAGCAGGTAACTGCTAGCCTAGCATGCTCTCCAATTAGTGATTTGCTGATAATAGTGCAGGCGAGTTGTTTGAAAGCAAGTTGCTGGTGGAGAAGAGAGAAAATGTATTTAATCAAGTTCTGTGTTAGGTTTGAATTCTTGGAAGTCATCCGAGTACAAATTATTTAACCTTTCCCTTCACCCCCTGTCTTCAGTAAAGGAAGACGACTGGTCTGAGGTGTGAATACAAGGTGATCAGTTACTTCCTTTTAGCTCCCTGTCCTTGCTTATGGTACTTGTGCTTGACATGCAGATGTGAGCAGTTGTGAGAGCAAGCAGGCTGGCTGGTGCCAAATAAGGTCACCTCTTCTCAGGTGAGATTGTGGGATGCCAATTTAAGGATGTGCTGTTTAAGGGAGCACCTTGTAGGGACAGGGAGCTGGGAGAGAGTCCTTACAGTACTGTCACTATTACAACAGTCAAAACTCCTGCTGCAAATAAAATGTATCAGTGCTTTTGGCTAGCTAAGAACATATCTGGATCTGAGAAAACAATGCATCTGGGCTGTAAGGAGTGTCAGCCTTCCTCTTTGGTCTGCTCCATGCTGAGCTGCTTACCTACAGCAGGAGAGCTGATGGAGTTCTGGTGACCACAGTGTGAAGAAGCTGTCTCATACAGAAGAGGATATCTTGGCATTTTTAGAAGCTGTTGAGTGGATGTAGTTTACAGCCTGTAATGGGAGGATCACCTGTGTGGATGCAGGCTTTGTTCCAGCTGAGCAGCTGGGAGAGATTTGTCCTCTATCTGTTTCTTTGTTGGGAACTAGATGTAAGCACTGGGATTGGGGGGTTCAAGACCTGTGAAATAACTGGCTGGTTGGCTTTGGGAGAAATTTAATTCGGTGTGTTCAGCTGGACCATCTTTGGGGGCTTATGGTTCTACCTAGCATGCTGCTGGATGCTGAAGTCACATTGTACTTGTGGTATTTTCCTGGCTAAAGCTTGGTCCTGAATGCGCTGGTCAGGTTGCCAACTGGTCAGTGGCAATGTGGTTTAAGCTCTGTGGTTAGGGGTGACTTGCCTGTGGACAGAGGCTGTGTTCAGACTGGGCTGTGTCTGCTGAAGTGCTGGCCTGCTTGAGGTGGTTGTAGTTTAAAGCAAAACCTTAATTTCAGATTTGTGTTTTTCCCCAGTGGTCACTTTCAAGAGCCCTGAGCTTCTCCCAAAGGTGTGCTGAGTACACCTACTCAGTAGTTTCAGCTGTGGCTGGTTTGGACTCCTGGGGGATGGGTGTAGAAGTGGCCTAGGACCAACAGACTTTACAAGCTAATGTTTATTTTGAAAGGACAGTTCAGCGTGGCAAGCTCTGCATGAAGCAGATGAGGTGAGGTAGGTGCTTCTGTGGAGAAGTCCATTAAACTTAGCACTTTGTGAAGATCAGACTAAACTGACCTGTGGTGGCAAGTAACCCTCGGAGCAAAACAAAGCTTCATCTCAAATCCTGTTCAGACCTGCCCTGTTTTGTCACATGCTGACTTGGAGGTGGTGCTTGAATACTGCAGGAAGGAGCTGTATTGTTGCTGATCTAGGTTACATTGAATTGTGCGGAAACTTCTGCTGGGCTTTTGGTAGTGAGGTTTCACAAGGTTGGCTAAGTGTGTCTCTTCCCTTTCTGAAAGCACTACCAGAATATCTTTCCCTTTTCCCGGTTTTAGGGTGATGCTTGCCAAGCGTCTAATTTAGATAAGCATTTTTGTGTACATGAGAGGGAACCCAGACCTCCCAAACCATTCTGGGAGAGGTCCCTCCACCTCCTCCGCCTGATGCCCATCACTTTCCATAGAGTTTTCAGGCTCTGTAACAGGATGGAAACAACAGTATAACAGTGGTAGGACCAGGAATCTGTGGGCCTCATACTGTGACTGATGATAAAATTAATACTGTATGTTTTTGTCCTAACAGAATGCAAGATCATAGCACACTTCTCTCAGGACTTGTCTCTTGAATGATCAGTGTACCATAATTCTCCAATTTCTGTGTTGAATTCCTCTTGGAGCATGTTCTTTGCGTTTTTAGCAGGTGGTTTCCTCTTGTGGCCTGTGATAAGGGACAGATCTTGCCCTGTATCAGGTTAGGGTTGTTGATGACCTTCGTAACAATTAATTGGGCATGGTTTCCACAGCACCAAAATCTGCAGGGTTTGGCTTGAGACAGAAGCGCTTGACCTAATTTGCTACCAGTGTGTCTGGCTGCTGTTTCTGCCACATGAAACTACACAGTTGAAAAATATTGAAGGTAAACACAGTGATTGGGTCTTGCTTGACTTTGAGGGACATGTGCAGCGCATTTGGTGGCTTTGTATTGGTGCAAGGTTGGGGCAGAGGACTGCTCCCAAACCTACCCCAAAACAAGGGTCCTCTCATCTAGTAAGAACCTTGCTATACATGGTCACCACGGAGGATGAACTACCTGCAACAGCAGGAACACACATCTCTGCCATGTGGCCTCTGCAACAGCAGAATTGCAAATTTGGCCTGCAGCACGGACCAGGAGTGCGGCATGGCACAGCAGCACCCTGCTGCATCTGTTGTTGTGGGGCTCTTGCTGACCATTTAATACCTTTCTCCACTCACTGTGGCCTCTTTCTTAGATGAAGCAGTCGGGTATGGACAGCAAGCAATTATTCTCTGAACAGATAATGTTAGAAAGCAGGGACTTAGCAGTGTGCAGAGCTGAAATGCACAGGCACAGGATGTACAGTGTGGAGGATGGAGAGGCAGGGACCTCTGTCTGAGTCTGGCTGCCTGGCATCAGTCTTACTTCCAGTCTTACTTACATCAGTCTTATTCCCATTGCTTGTGTCTGAACAGTTGTATTTTCATCTCATTAAAATTCTCAGATGATTGAGATCAACCAAGAACGAAGGACCCAAAAATGGGGTAATGGCTGGGCATATAGTGATCCATTCTGAAAGGCAGTCATCTCATATTGACCATCCTGATACTTGCATCTGTATCTTTCCACCCTCCCCCTGTATTTGTACTGTATAACTCACTAGTCTGTACATACATTCTCCTCTACTACATGATGAGGAAAAATAGCATAATCATTTGTCAAATTGCTAATCTTTGCACTTCTCAGGATTGCATCCTCAACAGATAGTGAGATGCAGCTGTATTTATTGCAGTGTGTGATAGGGAATGTTTCAAGTTATTTATGTCCAATTCATTTGTGTTTTTTCCTCAAAAAGGGCTGAGAAGCTGGGGCTTTGCCTATATAGCAGCAAAGGGGACTTGGGGCAGCTACATAAATCAGATGTCCCCATCCTTTTGTAATTCCTCATCCTCTATCTGTGAAGCGGGGAGTGGCTCACAGGAGAGACGACCCTTCCTTAGCAAGGGATTTTAGTCATGATGGGACCTGTAGGAGCTGGAGCAGAAGAGATCGTTCTAAGGAGGCAGCTGAGCTGCTCAGCGCGTGGAAGGCGTCTTGCAAATTGCAGGCTCACCCGGGAGTTGCCCAAGGGCATGGGGAATTGTAAATCCAGACAAACTGGTGTCAGACTGAGCAACAGCTGCGTGGTGCCAAACTTTCACTCCATGGTGGGGAGCTGTTCTTGGGCCCAAACTGGTTTTGAAGAGCACTGTAGGTTGAGGGTACAGCTGCTGCCTTGGCCTCCACTAGGCCTTAATGTGGGCAGCTGGCTTCCGGCCTGCTGTTACCCCTCTTGAGTGACTCCAGCTTGTGCCGCCACATCACTGGGCAGCCCGACCAGGAGCAAGCAGTGAGAGCTGGCATGATCAGGGCTGGGTCAAAATAGTCTCTGAATAACCTTTTGGATGGGTTGGCTTTCCTGGGGAAGCCTCATCTGGGCTGTATCCTCAGGAAGCCAGTGTGCTCTATCTAGGGAGGAGCAAGCAGGCAGGACCTCTTTCCATGCTGCTGGGACATCCCAGGCGGGGAGAGAGATGCAGACTTGCCCTGTTGATAAGTCTGTGCTGCTGTGAGGAGAGGAAGGATGGACAGAGGGGTTTCTGTGTGCTTCCTCTCTTGGCCTGCATGGTGCTTCGTACCCCCTTGCTGCCTGTGGATGTATTGCACAGGCAGGACTGCTGGATGGGGTCGACTGTGCTTGGTGGCAGGTTTCCAAACCAGGGAGTCAGCAGCAAGCACCAGGCCTACTTTCACGAGTTGCGTAACCAGATGAGTTTTCAGCTCCCTGTGCGTTTCTCTAAATCTTCTTTTTGAACAGGCTCTTTCTTTGTCTGAGTGAGATTTTGATGCTCTTATTTCAGATAATGATGCATGCACTGGATATGGAAAATTCTCATGTCCAAATGACTCTGGTTTATCAAAGCGGCTATATTTAGGAAATCTATCAAAAAAGAGCTTCCCCTTCCTGTGATGTGACATAACATTTCTTGATCGCTGTTATTTTTACTATGGAACAGCTTAAATCTGTTTTGATTGGGCTCTAAGTGATGGCTACAGTACGAAAGAAAGCATTTGTTTCTGCGGAGTAAAAGCTCAGCTTCAGGGCACTGGGGGCAGTCTGCTCACGCTGAGCTTGTGCTGGCACTGCGTCAGGGTCCCCGACAGTCCTGCTTGGCTCTCTAGAGCCCTGTCTGCTTGGCAGAGGGTCTCTGGGCCTCCCCACCTTGCTGTGGGGCTCAGAGCTCTGTTTAAAAAGGTATCAATAAGCCCTTCACTCTGATAGCAGTTTTCTCAGCATCTTGGAGGTGTAGTGAGGGGCAGCGGTGATGGATTTTAACACATATACCCCTATTCTCCATCGTCCAGATTCTAGGAGGACAGCTTAGGGAAGATGGTGTTTCACTGTCACCAAAGTAGGGAGACAATGGCATGTGCATTGGGAGCTTGTGTGGGAAACAGCCATGTCTCTGGTTTCACAGGTTTCTCTAGTACACGGACTTCCTTTCACTGTACCCTGTTATGGACCAGGGCTAAGCCATCCCAGGCTTGAAAATGCACTGCTGGAATCATGCCCCATTGGAACACCTTGTGCTCTTGGTGGCAGGAATGTATAATACAAGCTTTCAATTATTTTACTGGTTTTATGGGGTGGGTGGGTTCTTTGGTTTGTTTGTCTGTTTTAAAAGTCAGCTCCATTGTTAAAGCTGACTCTGTGGAGCTTTGAGTTTGTGTTTTAATATAGGTGACTGCTCTGGTTCAGCTGCCTTCTGACTTGTTTCCAAACACCCTATGCCTGCTTTCACATTGAGATGCTAGTGAAGGCAGACAACTGGGATGTTGGGAAGAGATGCCGTTGCTTGCTCACTGCAATATCCCAGAGATCTGCTAAGCAAGAATTTCTTTCTCTTTTTTTTTTTTTTTTTTAAGCTACCCGTGAATGGTTGTGCAGAAACATTTCAGTGCGTGAAAATGAAGGTGATGCAAGCCTTGCTCTTGAACTTTGGTCATCTCCAGGTACTTTGCCCAGCTCCATGACGGTGCAGGAGAGCGGTGTGGGGAGTGAAGCTCCTGTGTGCGTTTTCTTCACTAACAGGTCTGGTCAGACCTGCGTACCTGAACCTGTACTGTCAGGGGTTTTGGGCAGGGAGTCTTGTTCATGCTGGTGAAGGAGAAACCTGTGATATAGCATTAGTGACGTTTTCATGACAGCTTTAGTAAGTGAGAAGTTTCTCAGAGGAGCAGGGATGTGCCCAGAGTGAGCCCTACAGACTCTGAGGTGATCTTTGCTGGATTTTGGCAAGATCTCAACCAGTGCTTGTGTGGGCAAATAATTCAGCTCAGCAAGTGGCTGCTGTGGTCTGCTTCGAGCCTTCCCAGGATAAGATGCTGAAATAAATGATCAAGAGTTGTGTCTCGTGTGGTTTTTTTTCCCCAAGCAGTGTATTTGTGTCTCCAAGGCTCAGCTGAACAAAAGACTTTTTTAGATGAAAGAAAAGTTTGGGAAACTTCCTTTGGGATTAAAAAAAAAAAAATAGTACCTTTCTCTATCCTCTTTTGTAACAGAAGGCTACCACAAAGTTTTTGAAGCTGCCTGCTACTTTTAACTTGTTCCTTGTCCTTTGTTCAAATAGGTTACATCTTTCTTCTGTGGCAGAAGAGAGCCTAGCATATTATGTACATACACACGTGCACGTGTTTTGAGTTGAGTGCCTGCAGTGAAGCTAAGCACAGTGTTACGAAAATGTTGCCAAACAAGGCAACACCACGCTCAAGTTAGTGATTCCCACAGGGAGCTGATTAAAAAAAAACCCACCACACAAAAAACAAACAAACAGAAAAACCCACCACCTAACCCGAACCAATGGCCTGAAGAGGATGTGATGAGAAGAGATGCTTGATGGGCTGGTCTGGGGATTGAAGTAGACTGGCTCTGAATCTATGACCTGGCTTTCTGCCACAGCACTTTACAGGTGCTAAAAACGTGCTCCCTGTTAAAAGCTGGCAGCTGCCAGCATGGTTGGGTGCCTTCAGCCAGGGGAAGGTGAGCACCGTGTCTGTTGGCTTACAGCGCGGCTGCTCGGGCTCTGGATAGCTGGGTGGATGCTGGCTGCGTGGCCCTTGCAGGGAAGCTGGGCAGCTTGAGTGCAGTTCTTGCCTGGCCTCTAGTTCATTGCCAATATGGCATGGCAAATTGTCATGTTTTGTGGCAGACACATGGCCAAGCACCAGGTCAGAGGTTTGTCACCTTTACCTGTTTTTCCTGAAGCATTTAAGGGCGGTATTCCCTTGAAATAGCACCTGTGGTTGAAAGTCATGGCACAAAATAGCCTCAGCTCTGCAGCTGCTGTGTCATGCAAGTCTTGGGCGTGATTCTGCTGCTCTGGGATAAACCAGCCTTGTAGGTGAGTCTTGGGACTGGGAGCTGCCCACAAAGTTGCGGCTCTGTTGGAGACAGCATTTTTGCCACTTTTCTCTGTGCTGCTTTATCCCCAGTTGCATAACACAGCGTGATGCGGATAATCCGGTCATCATTACAAAAGGATTTAAAACTCCTTTTTAATCGGAAGTCATTTTTAATAAAGCTTTGCCTTGTTGGGGGACTGTTCTCTTGGCTTGTGTGTTTAAGAAAAATGCAGGAGGCTGAGGGGGGTGGGAGATCATGGAAAAGGGGCACAAGTGCGGCTGTTTGGGTCCCAGGTGGCTGCTGGTGAAGTCTAGAGCTGTGGGACCCATTTGCATGCTTGATGCTAATAGAAAATCCTTACTTGTGCAGATAGGAGCAGCCAATAAATAGGTCTGTGCTTTCTCTGATAGTTTTCCCTCACAGAGCAAATACTTGGTGCTGGTGGAGGGAAGGAAAGGCTCTTTCCATTCCAGACCGGCTTGTGCTCCCACTTAAACTCTCTATGTTCAAAACATTGGTGGTCCTGCAGGGCCTCCTGCATCTCCGTACAAACTGTGGGCCTGCAAGAAGCGCAGCAGAGGAAGGGATGCTCTTCGGTCTTTTGTGTGAGTTTGTGTGTGACTGACCTTATTTCTTTGGTTGTTTTTCTGCCATTGTGTTATTTTAGGCAGTGCACTTTGCACATGATCTCTTCATAGCTCTGACACGTGCTGTCTTCTCCTGTATGCCAGCATTTTGCCTGCTTTTCTGGCAGAAGCCATCTCTTGAGCTGCCATGTTGGCTTCCCCTCCCCTCAAAGCAAGCCTGGTTGGGGCCTGAACTCTGGCACTGAACAGTGTTTGAGAGCAAGTGTCCTGCCCATTCTGACTTTTCCAGTCTCAGTGATCCCCACTCTTGGGGTTTTTTGACCATATGCTTACCTTAGTCTCTCCTCTGATCAGTACAAGTAAATGCCTGGGAAGTTTTCAGGATATTTCTTCTCAAGACAAGTCCCTCTGAGAGGATCCACGCTGGGCATGTCCAGAGGAGACAGCCAGCTTGCAGTTCAGGTGGCATGGTGAAATATCTGAAGGACAGGGGGCTAGGGCTGGGTTACAGTGACACTGGGGTGTGAGTACCTCAGAGTCATCCACCTGGTAGAAAGTGGCCTGGAGAAAACCTGGAAGGAATACAGGTTTATAGCACAAATAGTTAGGGGGGCTAGGAAGGCGCTCAGCTCTGTCCTGGAGTCCCATGGTGGAGCAGGCAGCTCCTGGGAAAGGTGCAAGGGGATAGAGGAGATGGTGGAGGAGTGAAATGTTCTCCTGTTGGTGCTGCTGCCTCCCTGGGAAGCTGATGAGTTCTTTGTGACCCCCAGGGCTCCTTCCTGTTTCAGCAGCAAATGTGACTGCTGTAGAAGTGATTTTTAAACAGCAAAGACGGATGCTGCAGTTTATTTTTGGGCATTGAGAACCCCAGACCAGATGGCATTTAGCAGGCAATGAACTCTGCAGGAGCCAAGTAGCAAAGCTATTGTTTCTGAACTCTCATGACTTACCACTTTGGAAGGCATTCTGGTGGCGGAATACAAAGTAGTAATAATTAGTTTCAGCAGAGATAGTAGAACAATCTATAATGTTAAGTCCATAAATAAGCACTTTCCCATGGGGAGAAGGTGTTTGTAAGCAAAAGCTAGTTATTACTTTAATTTACAGCTGTTAGTTGTCACCTGTTCGGATATTAGGGAAGGAGAGGGTTCAGAAAAGAATGGTTGAATGATTGGAAATGCTGAGGAATCACTGCAAAACAAAGAAACAGAAAAGAGAGATTTGAAATGTTAGTTCTCATCCTCCTGGAAAAGGGAAAAAGTAGAAAAAGATTTTGTAAAGCTCTTAATAGTAAAAGGACAGGCAACATTTTGTTCTTGACCCTTGAGCAGTGCAAAGCCAGCAGCTCACTTGGACTTCAAAGACAGTGATTTTTGGTAGTAACAAAAATACTTTAAACCAAATGAGATGAGAATATTTGAAGCAAAAATCAATTCTCCACCTGTTTGTATAGGGAAACTCAGGCTCTGAGCTCTGTGGAGTGCCATTCAGGCACTGCCATGTGCAACAGCAATGCTTTTATAGAAGACACCAGCCTTGCTTGTGAGACCAAGAGGAGAGTTGGCCACTGATCTCAGTGCTCTGCTCCTCTGATTTCAGCCATATAGTTTCATCCACATCTGCATCACACGCTGTCTCAGGAAGAAGAAACACTTGGCATAAGGATGTGCTCATGAAACTTCAGTGTAAAGAGAAAAAGTACATGCAGAGAAACAAGGTAGATCTGATGCCTTTAATTAAGTTCAACTCCCGTGATCCTGCAGGTTCCTCCTCAGCTAAAGCAATACCTGTGGTCTGCACGTAGTGTGGTGTTAGTTATTAACTAGCAGGGAGTGGGGTAGCTTTGTAGGAGAAGCACTAAGGAGTCATTTTGTCCAATTAAGCATCAGCCTAGAATAAATTCTGTGACGTACATGCATAGATCAAATTCCACAGTAAAGTGGCTTTAATAGAAGGTCGTGTTAATTAAAACAGGGATGAGTTCAAGTTGGTTCAATGAACAGGTAAAACACTTGATTTAACATTTGAGTCTGCGTGGGGCTTACTGTGTTTAGACCATTCCTTAGACCAGTCAATGATGAAGGAGGAAAAAAAAATTGTTGCTTTGCTTAAGGGAGATCCGTTGTTGTCCTGGTGAACGAGGGAGGGGTTTAGAGTGACCAAAATAGCTTTACAGTAGAGTATTGTGCATGTGTCTCACCTTAAATGATCTGGAAGAGAATACTTACCATGCAGGTTTGAAAATACAGCTCCCTCCAATTCAGTTTGCTGAACCTACTGAAGTCTTGGAATGCCCCTAAGGCAGCAGCAACTGCTGGAGCCATGTTATTTTGACCCAGCAAGGAGTTTATTTAATCTCAGGGGAAACAGTTGGGCAGCACATGTACATGCATGTCTTGAGTGCATGTTTTGTTTTATTCTTGTTCTTGGCTGGCAAAAGGCAGGTAAATTAAAAAAAAAAAAAGGAAAAAGGGTGGTTGTGGCAGAGTGTAAAAGGCTGCTACAACAGCAAATGCAGGTCTTTTGCTCCTCAGCTGGGTTTTGCTGAACGCGTGTTCCAGAAGGGGGGCTGCATAGCCAGCATCTTACCTTCAGCTGTGGTGTGCATGTTGTGGGGAAGGAGCAAGCCAGCTGGGAAAAAAACTTGTACCAGTTGTTCTCCCAGCCTTTGGCGGTCTTCAGCAGAGGGATCTGCCTCTTCAGTAATGTGTAAAGACACTTTGCCAGTTACTGGTCCGGTCTCTTTGTGATCCCTCATGAGCTTCTTCTGTCTCCAGTGTGTTGCAGCAAGGAGTTCTGCGGTCAGTGTCAGGTGGTGGACCAGTTCCTTTGGTTTTCTTTGAGTTCACCTTGCAGTACCTGCATCGAGGCTTCCCAGGTCTTGCATTGGAGCTGGCAGAAAAACAATCAGCCAGTTCTGGGTGCAGTGCCACAGCCAAACTATTGTGAGGAAAAATGTCTCACAGGCTTGCCTAACTCTCTAAATTTAGCAGGGGGGCAGGCTCAGACTTGACCCTTCCTCATCAGGCTGGCAGTTCCTGGGGTTGAATCCTGTAAGACCCCCTCCAGGGGCTGGCTTTTCACATGGCTGGCTATTAACGTGCTGTGACCCGAACGCAGAGAGCCGCAGAGAGCCAGAGCTAGCGGGATGCTGTTCAGTCCTGGTAGCTCCCTGCAGACCTCACCGAACCCTGCCTGTTAACTTTGTTTATTGTAGTAATGGCTTTTGAGAGCTCTTTTAAACCCTTTCTTTTTTTTCTTTTTTTTTTTTTCCCCTCTAGCGGGACCTGCAGCATGTTAATCATCTGGATGAAAGAAGGCTCAGCATCTCCTCTGTGATGTGGGTGTAATAGCTTTGGAATTTCTGTTTGGAAAGGTGGGCTCAGGGCTGGTAGGAATTACTGCCTTTTGGACTGGCTGTAGCTGGTGGTGTCTAGCATTCAGGTGGATTCTCTGCGTGCAGTCCTGCCTTGCTCTTGCTGGGTGAGAGCAGACAGGTCAGGGCTGGCTGCAGCTCTCTCTCCAGCTGGTGCTTTGCCTTGGCAGATACAGCTGAAGGGGTGGATTTAAAAATAACCAAAAGGTAGATTCTGGGTTTGGTTATCAGTGAGAGGCCTGTTTCTATTCTGGGATGAGGATAATTTGCACTGAGCTCATTACACCATGACTCTCCCTTAAAATGCCTTCACAGTCAATTTTGTTCCAGCTAATAAGGTCCTGAAATGTTAATGAACAAATCAATTTTTCATGGCTTTGTATTGCAGTCGGCTGAAAGTGCTGTGTTGCATCCTGCCAATTCAAGGAGCTTTTTCGATATTAGAAGGGCAGCAAAATACTTCAGTAATTTGGAGGATGCTTTGTTTTCTATTTCAACTTTTCCCCAGTGCTCCCTTTCATTTTCCTGAGCCTTTGTGCTGTGCTATTTAGCTGTCCTCTTTGGTCACTTCCTTTCTCCAGTGCTTACTCTGGTCACTCAGGGGTGGAGGTAGCTTGTTCCCACCTTCCTTATTGCACTGGGTAGAAGGATGGAATACCCAACAGAACGGGTAGAGATGAAGCTGGACAAGGGAGGCTACTCATGCTGAAATATTATTTGAAATAGATTGTGTTTGATGGGACAGAGTGGCGAAATGGCACCATGTTCATCCTCCCTCATCTTTTTTGTGGGAGTGGTAGTATAAAAAGTCACAGCCTTCTGTCCTCATGGCAAGTGTTGCTGAGATGACAGTGTTACCTGGCATAAATTGTCTATGGTCAGAGTTTCATGAGTTGCAGAAAGAGGAGAGAGATGTTGCATGCATGCTGTAGCCACACTGATGGTAGATCAGCGACCTGCACTGCCTGAGGGATTAGGTAGATGTCAGCCATCCTTTATTTCTCTGAGCTGCCTATTTCATAGTGATAGGAGACAGAAGGGTGCAAACCTTCATAACTGCTCCTAGAGTTACCTTGGTGGAGTTACTTTGGTGATTTGCTACTGCTGTCCATCCTTGTTTGTGAGTATGGAGAGAGGAAGTACTGAATTGTGTGGTTTGGGGAATGTGTGGGTTTTTTTGCTTTTCTTTTAATTGAATTCCAGTTCTAACTATAATTAACTTCCGTGTGTCTGAGAAAAAGATAATTAATGTTTTGGGACAAACATAGGGTTTTCTAAGTTTCATACTTGGAAACCTTGTACTCCCACACTGGGAAGGGTTGATATCAAATAACTCATGTTGGGGGAATTAGTGGATGAGTTGTAAATTGTTATTTTGAATAATTACGCTCCTTTAGCTGCTGAGTTGAGCATCCAAAATGCTTTCCATTCAAGTTCTCCACCCAGGGGTACGCTTGATCCAGTGCCAAAGGCTTTCTCAGAGCTTTTGCAACCGCTGAGGTGTGTCAGCGTCCTCTTATGCTGTGACAGCAAGGGTTTAAGAGCTAGCTGACCCTGTCATGACTTGGGGAAGGAGGTTATTTAACCCCCTTAAGCTTTCCAGTCTCTAGCTGGTGTTTGTGTGACCTCTCCCCTGAGTGGCTAAAATTAGAGGTGGCGATTGCCAGGTACAGCATAGTGTCTGTCTCCCTGTGTCTCCTAGGCAGGCCCTGCAGAGTACATTGCCCTTTGGCATGGCCCTAGGCTTCCTGACAGGGTGATTAACCCAGTAGCTCCTTGGATGGGAGGTTAAGTGCAGGGTGATCTCAGCTGCTGTGGGGAAAGCTGCTTGAGCTTCTGCAGTGGATCTGGGGTTCCCGGGCTGGGGAACAGCAGTTCTAGGTCCCGAAGCTCAACCTGAACTGGTCATCTCCAAGCTGAAAATCACTCCTGCCTGTTTCCAAAGATCCACCACGGAGGTGGTTTTATGTTTCTGTCATCTGGCATGAATTAAGAGCCTTGGGAAAACATTTTCCTGTGCAGCCAGCTGGGGGAAATATTCAAGGTGAGCTATGTACATGTCTGCAGACAGAGCTATGAGGCCTAGAGATGAGGTGCTGGCTCAAGAGGCAGCTGGTACTGTGCATGCAAGACCTGGAAAGCACTCTGATGCTTGGCTCAGCCAGAGGCCCCAAGTCTGAGCCTGCCCCTCTGGCAGTTGTGGTGCTCTGGAGTGGAGCTGAGCACCCACAGGACACTGCTCTGTGTTCAAGGAAGCTGTCACTGTTGACATTTTTGGCCTTGAACGCCTCAAAGGAGAAATGGCAAATTACCATCAGATCCATATTGTGGAAAGCCCTAACCCTCTTCCTTGTTCTCCCCATCCTTTTCTCTGGGCTCTCAGCTTCTGGTCTTGGGGACTCATCTCTCCAGCTTCGTCCTTTGCCTTGCAGCTGGCTGCCTTTCCCACTCTGCATTTCCAGAGCAAGCTTTGTGTTTTGTTTTCAAGCCTTCCCTTTCTTTTTTAACTATATTTAATCCCAGGCTGACTTGTTCCTGAGCATGTGCTGTACCTGATGGGTGGCTCTGCTCACCGTCCTGCTGTTGTGATCGGTGCTTACCCATGGAGTGTTCCTCTGTTGCTTTTTTCCATGGTGGTCTCTCCCCTTGGGGCACTTTTACAGGCTGTGATTTTTGTTGGTTTTATTTGCTGGTTTTAAGCTCCTTTAACCAGAATTGCAGTGCGAGGCTCATGAAGCTTACTGTTCATAATGTGGATATCATGCTGCTCTGCTCCCTTTTGTGATGTCTCTGCTTTCAGCTTCTTTAGTTTTTGTTGTGTTTGTAGCTAGAATAGCCTCAAGTGAGAAGCAAATGGAGGTCTAACATGGGGGTCTCTATCCAACCCTTTGCTCCATGCAGACCAGGTAGATAAGGTCACTCAGGAGTCCAGAAATAAATCAAGGAAGGTGCAGAATTCTAACGCTCTGAGCAGTACTTACGTGCGTGACATGGAGGCACTGCTGTCAGAAGCGTATTAAAAATTCATACCAATACAGGGCAGTATTTTCTGTGCGCAGCACTTGAGAAGAAGCTTGCGCGTCGTGCACAGCAATGTTTGCTGGAAGAGACTCAGCCATTTCATCCAAGCAGAGAGTGGTGAAGGCAATATTTAAATGGCATGGAGTAGAAGGAGGGTTGGTGTGAGACACCATCTCCTCCCCCATTGCTGAGACTCCTGACAGCTTTCTCCTCTGCCGCAGAGCTGGCTGCAGAGTCCCAGTGTGTGCAGGCGTTGCCTGTGCTTGGAGCAGAGGGGGGAATCTGTGCGCATGGCTATTTAACTTGTGCTGCCTCTGTGCCAGGTTTGATCTGACCATGTAAGTGCTTCAGCTGCTGAACATCAAAACAGCTAACAGCCAGGCAGAAAAGCTCAAGCTTCTCCAACCCCAGTCTCTTTGCAGTTGTATGGATGAAAGGAGGTAGGACTGCATGTGAAGCTGAGGGCTGTCCTGGGACCTGGGTCTCTCTTGTGAGCGCCGCTTTCTGACCGCTGTTAAAAACTGAGCGTGGGACCTGTGCTTTTGGTAGGCAAGCAGGCAGAGTTGAAGTGTTTTATTCTCTACTTTTCTGAAGGCATGACTGCTGGGTGCTGTGTACAGAGGTGTCATGAGCCAGGATTAGTCAAAGGAGGCTTGACAGAAAAGCAGTTGAGGCTAAGATGTAAAGTCTGTCTCTTGCCAACCCCCCTTGCAGTGGTTGGTGCCTCAAAGCCTTCAACAAGGTGGAAGAGGAAGAAGGGATTTGGGGTAGGAGAGCAAATGAGTGGTGGGGCTGCAAAAAACAGTGAGTCTGTGGTTGGAGCAGCTCTGGGGCATAGGGTGGAGTGAGTGGGACAGTGCTGAGGCAGGGCAGGATGTAGGAACAGCTTGGTTTTGGCTGTCTTATGACAGCCCCTGTCATGAAGTATTGGCCATGTGTCTTCAAGGTCCCAGGCAGAGTGAAGAGAGAGAAGTGGCAACACAGAGAGGACCAAGATCCTGCTCATCCACTGCTTGCTGGTTGTCCCAGTGGAGCCCAGATCCTGACAGCAG
>NW_010229519.1:24205-36054 GCF_000690775.1 Eurypyga helias
GCTGATACTGTGCAAATGTGTTCTCCTGGCAGGTTTGAGAGAAAGGAGATGGCATGGTAGGCTGGAGCAGAGTCGCTCACCCCTGTACCTTTGTTGCAGATTGTTGACATATGAACATGGAACTTTGTGGCAATGGGAACTGTGTGAAGGCAAATGGTCTGGGTGGGATTTTCCTCTGTGTGTGCAAAACCCTTTTCTCTGTTAGACAGCCAAGTAAGCTTACAGCTGGGCTTGTCTGGCTGCCAGCGTGGAGTAACTGAACACGCCTGCAAGTACTCGCTTTTCTTGCTGTCAGCCTTCCTCCTAACTGTCTGATTCGTCATGGGTATCTGACATTTCACGGGTATTTCCTAAAGGCCAGTGAAGTGTGCTTTGCAGCACGCATGGGTCTGATCGCTGGCATGCTCTCTGAGGGAGGCATCCCTCCCCAAATCACAGTAAATCACAGACGGAAGGAATAACTTGCCTAATTCTGTACTTGACCAAAAATTGTGCACAGATGCTTTTCTGTGTTCCAAGGCATATATGGTGGTAGAAATGCCTTCCTCGTGCTCTGAGTGGTGATAGACGGTTGAGCTCTGTCTGGCACATGCAGTTATCTTCACAGGCTGCAGGCATTGGCCTGGTCCAGCACAAGCAGCTCAAAGTTGGCCATGCCTGTGTCTGTTCTGGGATAAAACAGCAGCAGCAAATAACATCTTGTCAACATAGAAATTGCTGCTTCTGGCGAGCTGGCTGTTGCTGAGGGGCAATGGTTCCTTGCAGCAGAGCTTTAGCCATGGACAAAGGTTTGTTCCTACCTTTCCTGTGACCGCCCACGTGTAGCACCTTTCTTTTACATGGTGTGGGCAGTGTGACTTGCTTGGCCCATCTGCCTGGGGGAGTTTACAAACCAGCTTACGGTTTGTAAGCCAAAAATGACTGTGGTAGTTTCATGACAGGGTCTCAGTTTGTGTCTCAGCATCAGCTTGCTGCGCAGCATTTTTCACCTGGTTGTGGAGACCTGTTTCTGTGCCAAAATGCCATGAGACATGCAGCTCCTCTGCACCATTTTTGCCATTGTAAGTGGAGAGGCAGCAAAGGAGCATCTTCAAACACATCTGCTGTCTGTTTACAGGTGCTTTTAAGCAGGCTTGGTGTGTGCCTCCCTGCTATCACCTGGACTGGGACTGAGACACATCTAAAAATCAGGCCTTGGTCAGCAAGTACCCAGCATTAGAATGCCTTGGCACATAGGGCTCCTGCTCCTAAGTCAGCTGGATAACCTTAGTGATGCAGATTTGTCTCCTGGAAGATGAGATTGTTCTTCAAAAATTCAGCTGTGGTAGTCTTCAGCATTAAGAGCAAGTAGTTGGAGTTTTGGTTAAAACCTCATTGGCTTCTGTGGAAGTTAACATTAAAACCAGGGCCACGTCGAGACTGGGATAAGCTTTGTGGTTTGTATGTGTGCTATTGCAGGGCAACCTTTCAGAGGGGGCAGGCAGAACTGAGGTTTCCAGTAAAATTTGTGACATGCTCCTGAAGGAATGTGCAATCAAAATACACGCTGGCTAGTCTGGCCATAGGGGCAGAACAAGTGCTGCAGACATGGGCTGCTCTAGCTGCATTTCAATTTACAGTTAAACCAAGTAAACACCACCAAATACCAGGCACTTTGCTTTTTTTTTTGTATCAGTGCAGTACTTCATTCAGTCTTCTCTCTTCCACCCTGCCGCAGCCCTGCAGACTCTTATTTCTGATCTCCTGCGGTTTGAATAATTTCTGAATAGAAATGTGAGATTTCTGAATCTCCAGGAGAGTCTGGGCTTAGAGAGTTGCATCCAAGCAGTGTCTCAATACTCGTTCGATACGGCTCTGAAGATTGCATTTTGCAATGTGATTTGCACTGTCTTTTTATTTAGCAGTGATGTGGAGTGTGATTTCGATAATTATGCCTCATTTAGGGCTGTGATGAGCTTGTGCAGCAAAGATGAGCAGTTTGCAAAGACAAGGGAACGAGAAGGTTGTGGTGGGAAGGCAGTGGGACATCCCTTACCTGGGAGGAGGGAGGAATAGGGAGGATGCACCTGCGCACCTGGTATGTGATGTATCTCATGAAGTAACTGTGAGAAAAGCCTTTTTTTCTGGGGAGCAGCGTGTATGTCGGCAGGAAAGGGGAGTGGGACTGGAGAAGGTGTGGATTGGGCTGGGGACAGAGCAAGGTGAGCTTTATCCCAGAGGCAACCTAGAGGGGAAGGTAAAGCCATAAAGAGAAGGAGGGTTGACTGAAGAGCTGCGGGGAGGGGGTTGCCAGCAAATCAGGCATCTGTTTTACCCTGCAGCAATGTCCTCTTCTTGAGAAATCTCCATGTAAGGATTCCTGAAGTGGGGAGATGGAAATGGGAATGAAGGCTCAAGCAGACAGACTGGTCTTACTGCACTCCTCTGGTTTAAGTTTTAATGGACATTAGTCCTGTCTTTAAAGTGCATAATGGTGCACTGATTTTATGACTCATTTTTCAGAGCTGCTGTTTTCAGTACTGTTAGCAATACCGCAGTTGGGAAGACAACCTGGGGTTGGAAACCAGGGAATCACTGGGACACGGAGCCCTGTAGCCTACGTGCTTGATGGGATGCAACGCTGCTTTTAGTGTGTGACAGCTCACGTAATTGGGGACACTGCCTTGCAGATTTAACTTTGAATTGCAAATACTATCACGATTCTTCTGTTCTGGGAGACACGTCTGTGTGGCTTAAAAGCTGCTTTGCCACTTCAGGTTTGAGTGTGGGTGTGAGACAAGGGTAAATATTCAAACCAAGCATGAATTCAGGTTGTGGACCATGGGGCCAAACTGGAACTACTGGCCCCAGGGGTGGGGTATCGGTCAAGAGAAACTCTGTGCGTTCCCTGCCAAGTCTTCCCCTCTGCTTTCACAATACCATATGTTGTGTTCTTGCTTTGGAAAAAACAAGGGGGTTTAGATCTTCTTTTCATGAGAAGTGAGAAGGGAAAGTGTGAGGAGAAGAGGAGGGAAGCGGCATTTGGGGGGCTTCAGGCACAGTGCGGCTGACTGTTATGCCATTGCTGCACCAGCTGGGCAGCACTTCTTCAAACCATGATCCCTTCTCTGGTTTTCCTTGGGTATTTGGCAATCACAGCTAGCTGCAGGGATGTTCTTTGTTTAACAGCAGAGGAGTGTATCGCGAGTGCGTTTCAAAATAGGGGAGTCCAAGGACCATCTGTCATGAGTGTTTCAGTGGAAGTGGGGACAGCTCATAGTGGCTGCTTGACTGGAGGGGTACAGAGAGTTGTGTGTGGACCTGTGGATACAGCCTGCCTGCAGCTGGCCTGCCTCTGTAAAGGAAGTCACTGATCCAGCTGTGGCGTGGTGCCTCTGGCTCAGGTAGGGCTTGTCAACACCTACATGGGCATGCTCAGCCGGAGAGTTGAGCGCTTGCTGCGCATGGGTGCTGCCATCCCATATTGCCTTTGAGATCAGACCCTGTCTGCCAAGTGGATATCAACAGGTGCTTCTGGTGCTGTTGTGTGTCTAAGCTGCGGCTGAACTACACTGAGGAGGTGCCATGTCGACGGTCGGGGAACCTGCCCTGCTGGGGCCAGTTGTGTGGAGTGGAGCCAGGAGGAAATTGGAGTTGCTCTGAGGGAGGGAGCTGTTGGAAAAGTGTTCCTTGGACTGGGGCACATCTTGGCACCTGCCTTTCCCCTCTCTCTGTGCTGACCTGTGTCTTGCCTTGGACTACATGCTGCAAGGGTGCCAGTGGTGAGGAGCTGCCAACTTGGCACTCGAACAGCGGAGCTGACGCAACTCATTTAGCAGAGGGATACCATATGGTGGAGAGTCCCCTGCTGCTACTGACTCGCAGAGCTGGTATTGCCTCCATTAGGGAAGAGCTGACGGCTGGGAGCTGGGATCTGCGTGCTCAGCAGAGTATAGTGTTGCCCAGAGCCCTGACTGGACATGGCAGCAGTCCCACGGCAGCTGTGGCAAGCACGCCCAGGGAGAGGGGTGTTAGGGAGTCCTCTCAAGTATTTCTACCTGTTTCTAAATATTGCTGTGGCAGCTAAAAGAAGCACCCTGAGGTTGGCCAGCCATTGCAGAGCAGCAGGGTCTCTTCAGCTCCAAGGTGGCTCCAGTTCGGAAACCCCAGTACTGGAGCAAAGGCTGGACAGCTGCCATGGGCAGGGTTGCTCAGGGACCGAAGAGGGGGTAACATGCAGGTTCAGAAAAGGTCAAGCACACTTGAATGTGACTGGTTTGAGTTCCTCCCTAGAATTTCTTGAAGGGGAATACTGAAGTGATACAAAAAACATCTGTAGAACTGCTTTCAAACAGTCTTCTTACTGGTTCATGCTAAAGAAGGTGGTCTTGGCAGGGTCCTTGTAGCATCCTTATACTTGAACTGAAAGACAGCTGCTTTTAGGGTAGCTTTGTGGGAGTGGATGGCTGTAATATGCAGATATGAACAATAAGGCTTGTATCTGTAGCTTTCTCTGTCTACCAATTGTCTTGCTGATGGTACAGGTCAGCTTCTTCCTTTTCATGGAGATTCTGGATCCCATCTGCCCCCAAAGCCTAATTAAAACACCTACTCCTAAAACCTCCTGTCTCATTAGTCTTCATCTAGATGCTATGAATCCCTATGGAGCTCTCAAGTCTGTGTGCAGTGACTCAAAGCAGAAATGGGAAAGATGACAGATGTTAGGTTTGTGTGAGCAGCATGTATCCAAGCTGTAATCTCCAGGACATTCACCATGGTTACACAGATGAGAGCTGCTTGGTTTGCAGGACCCGTAAGCCCTCTTACAGTGCTCACTTACATCGGTCATGGACGTTTATTTGGTGAAAGGGAGGGCATGCTAAAAAGCAAGAATTGCAAAAACTGCCTGGCCGATGCTTGAATGTTTTCATTTGTTTCCCTTATTCACAGGAGAACTGCTGAGTCAGCCGAGACCAGAGGGACTGACAGAGATCATCTGTCCCAAGAATGGCAGCGAGCGAGTTAATGTTGCCTTGGTTTACCCCCCCACTCCTACTGTGACCAGCCCTTGTTCCAAGTGAGTCTCAAAAGCAGACCCCCATTCCCTTGTCAGTAGACACCAGAAAGACTATGTAAAATATGCCCTGACAGAGCACTTTTTCCTGGAAGGTAGCACCCCCACACCCTGGGGACTGTTCTAATTATTTGTGGATATAGACAGCCTGCTCAGAGGATAAGAGGGACAGTAAAATGGGTTGAGGTGTTCCCTGAGCGGTGTTGTGGCAGATGCAAGACATGCATAGTGAGCAGGACAGATCAGGAGATACTACGGTCATGGGCAGGTTCAGGTAGGACAGGACCTCAGGTGGTCTCTGTCCACCCCCTTCTCCATGCAGGGCCACTGTCATGGCTGGGTCAGGTCACTTGGGACCTTGCATAGGTGAAGTTTAATAACTGCCAAAGATGGAGGTGCCATCACCTCTCTGGACTCTAGAGTTAACCCTGTTCTCCTGGGGCATAACTTTTTCCCTTCTGTCTCACCTGAGTCTCCCTTATTACAGCTTGGCTTTCATTGCCATGAAGATGCATTGCTGACTTGTGCTCAGTGTGTTCTCCACCAGATCCCAAGCCAGATGGACCCCAGGCTGTGGTGGTGCATGGGCTTGTCCTGTTATAGGTGTAGGACTATGCACTTGTCCTTGCTGAATTTCACAGCACTGTTGTTGGTCCAGCCCTCCAACTTGGTGAGGTGCCTCTGGACCTCCAACAGCCTCTGTGTCATTCACAGAGTGGGGATGTGGTTGGAAAACACAGCTGTGTTGTTGTGGGAACAAATGTGGAACACCACTCACAAAAACAGCCAGTGCCTTGGCTTTTTGCTGCATGCGTTTTCTTTCAGAACAGAAATGCAGCAGTGGCCTACCCTCCTTGGAGTGGTGCAAGGGAATTTGGCAGGGAGCTTAGAGGAGCAAGCAGAGTGTCTTGATGGTGGCTGCTGCTGTGCTGCACGTGAATGCCTGTTACTTTCACTGCAGTATCTGAAAGTAGCTTTGGGTGCTGTTCTCTCTGTTCAGTACCCTCCCACCCCAAAACACACTCATTCTGCTGGAAAACCACTTCAGTGATGGGTGGCTGTTGAGCTGTGGGTGAAGGTGAAGTGCCCATCTGGGCAGGAAACAAGGTAGCTGCGCTGATAGTGGGCCACGGGTCGCCCCTGTCTGTTCATTTGGTCCTCCTGGCTGCGTACTTGGCACAGCACGTTTCTAACCAGAGGGTGCAATTTTTGTTGTGCTGTGCTCTCAGGCTATGCCTGTGCACTTGTCTTCCTGTCCTCCAGGCTGCCTTCCACAACGTCTAACAACTGTGTCCCAGTTTCACAGTTGCTCTGCTGGCAAGGAACTTATGTTCACAAAAAGGCCTGTGTTACTTTTATAGACCTCACCCTCCCAATTTAGAAGCCTAGAGAAAATTCTGTGTCCTAGGGAATTCATCACAAACACTATGAACCCTGCTGCTCGTGCTACATGACTTTGTCTTTATCCTTCCCTCTTCCAGATAAATCGTCAGTGCTGGTGCCAAAGGTTTTCCACCGGGCAGAACATGGCTGATGCTCTGCAGTGCTCCCATCTCTCCAGTTGTGGAGTTGCATGCTGATGGGGATCGATGGGACTTTGGACTCTGAAACGCTGTGGGGCAGGGGCAGCTCCTAGGTGGGGGCCTCATGGCTGGAGTGGATGCAGTCATCTGGAGGTCGGGGACAACGGCGAGGCACAACAATTGCTGCAGATGGCAGGGCCGCTGGCCAGAGGGGAAGCACTGGGGATAGGATTCTGTGGACCCATTGATCGCGTGTTGAAAACCCATTTGGATCTCATGATGAATGTAAAAATGTTCTTGGTACCATTTAATTCAGACCTGCTTGGAGGAAAGTCTCTTGAAATGAGCTGTAGCGGGATTCCCTGGATTTGTTCCTGGACAAGTGAGTTTTGTGGCTGTTGGCCAAGGCTTTGTCGGGGAGGGTGTTGATGCTGTGAAGCCTTTAAAATTGCTCCACTGCAAAACAGTTGGCTGTGTCACACACAGCGGACTTGGGTGGTGGCCGGCAGAACAGGAGGAGAAGCAGGCTGGGAAGTGTTTCCTGCCTTGTGCGTTCACATACACTGTGCCATGAGGTGGTAAGGATGTGTTGTAATCACACAGGCATGGAAGAAGGGTAGTTAGTGTGCCCCAGCACCTGCCATTTCTTCCTTGTCACTAGACCTCAGCAACAGCTCATGGTCTGCCGCGTCGGCATGCTCTGAAGTTGCCCCTGTGGTACTCTCCATGCATTGTGGCCACTAGGGCAGCAGCAATCTAGGTCTTGATAGAGATCTAGTGAAGCAGAGTGTGGCTGCCGTGTACAAAGTGGCCCTGATGCTCTTGGGCTGGCCCTGACAGCCGTGCTTCGTGGGCAGCCGTTCTCCCTGTGGCCAGATGTGGTAATGGGCAGGCTGAGCACTGGCACCACCATGCTGGTTTCTCTCCTGACCAGGTGGTTTTGAGGACTGTCAGTTTGTGCCCTACAGCCGAGCTGTGATAACTGGACTGTATGAATCCTGCTCCATGCAAATATTGGATTTAGTGTAAATCAAATGGGAGACAGGCATTTCCAGAGCTAGGATCCCTTCATCAGATGCTGGTGGAGGCCTGAGCGATGAGGGACTTAAAATGCTTGTGTTAATGTACAATTCTTAACCCCTGGGGCTGTGATGGCATGCACGGGGCAGAAGCCCTTTCCTCCAGACCTGCGATGGGTGATACTGGTCAGCAGGCAGTCCCCACCAGGATGCGAGCTGGCCAGCCCTGCAACCAGTGCAAGGCAATGACGTGCATCCTGCTGGGACCTGCTGCTGTTGTACAGGTGACATTCCCTAGCTTCTGGTCCTTCAAATACCACCCTTGTGCATAGGGCTGCAAATACCACCTTTGGTGGGAACTTCACACTGGGAAATGCAGGGCAGAATCCACTCTAGTGGGAGATTACAGAAGCCAGGTGGAAGAAATCAAGCTGTGGAGCCTCACTTCAGGGGGAAAGCTGCCAAATAAAATCTGGCAGTTCAGTCAGCTTCACGTTCCTTCAGGGTATCATTCCAGCTGGGGAGAGAGCTTGGGCTCAGACTGCATGTGCTGACCTGCCACCTCCAGCAATGGGCATTTGAACCGTTCTTACGTCAGTGGGAAGCATTAATCACATTAATTGTGCGTCTCTATCACTGTAGATAAGTTGGGGACTAGAAATCGCCTGTGGTGGCTGGAGGGAGTGGAAGGAAGGCAAGATCTTTGAATGTTGTCAGGAATAGTGCTAGGAAACTCCCTTGCCCTGAGTCTTGCTGCCCATGAGACGTGAAGGGCTCTGGTGTAGCCACAGCTTAGGTTAGAGCATTCCCTACTGTCACTGCCTGTGCTGGGCAGCCTTCTCCTTTACTCACCTCTCCCTTTCTGTTCTCCATAGGAAGAAACTAGCGATTTGTTGCTGTGACGTTGCGTGGAAACCACATTATGAAGAAACCACAAACTGGAATCCTTTTCCAGCCGGAGACCTGTTTCCCAGTGCGCCCATCTGGTCTGGGGTGCGTGAGCATTGAAGGAGCAAGAGGACAGAGCAGATGCCTTACAGCCTGCTCCTTGGGACTGCAGCCCTCCTCCCAAGGCATGCCACCTCAGCGGGAGCACGGCATCACCTGGCCTTTGTGGGTGTCGGTCTGCTGTGCGCACTGAAGCCGTAATGCCGGGAGCGTCACAGTATGGAGATCGGTCTGGTTGGGTCTACTTACTATGGAATGGTGATCGCTCTTCTGCCCACTGTTCAGTAACTGGTGTAACTTTTCATCTGTATTTTTTTTAATATGCAAAAGCCATTTAATTTTCTATGCAGTTCAAAAATGTCTCCTCTTTGCAACTGCCAGGTGGGAGATCAGTGCTGGAGAACAAAGCCAAGCAGCTGATGGATCTTTTGATTTTGCTGTCTCTCTCTTTTAAGGATGCATCCCTGAGTCCTCTGCACATGGTGTTCCTTTGCTGAGCTCCTGGCTCTTAGACCCCCACTTAACATTCCTGAGCCCGAGGGATGAGGGCCCCGTGTTTTTGAAGGATCTCTCATTTTTCATGAGTCAAGCCACAAGGGTTTAAAGGCAGTACCCTAAGAAGTAGATACCTGAGTTCAGAGCATTTGTTATTATTCCTTTTCTTGTCCTTGCTTGGAGAGTTACTGAACTGTTGGAAATGACTGAGGCCTCTGCGGAGCACCCTGCAGCCTTTACTGAAAGTGGGCAGAAAGGACTGGAAGGACCAATTGTCTCCCTGTGGAGCTGACAGAGAATTTAACACCTTTGGAATAGGAGGAGAATCTCCTGGTACTAGAAGCCTACTTCACTCGAGAGGACTGCTGTGGTTTTGCTTACTGGTTTGCAGACCCCTTGCTTGTTGACCAGTTTGTTTCCTACTGAAACTGGTGCAGACAAGTTTGGAAGCTGAGCTGGCAAGTTGCTTTGCACTGCAGGACTTTTAATCAGCTGGAAGATGTCCTGGACTACCTTGTGTTATACTCTGAAGCAAAAACCTGGGACTCAAACCCGTATCCGTCCAAGTGAAACTCCCAGGATAGCAGCTTTGCCTTGTGCTGGGTCTGTGTAACACATGAGAAATTCCATGTCCCTAAGCAGCAACAAATCTGTTGAGGTAGAGTGAGCAGGAGCCCCACAGGTGATGCTGCACATCTAGCTTATCCTGGGGTTTGCAGGGATACTTGGAGGCCTCTGGCAACTGCAGAGGGTCCTGGGTGCCAGGACACCTCTGCTCTAACTGTGTACAGGTAAAAAGGTCAGAGAAAGAAGATTGTTTCCAACCTGCCACGAGGCCAGGGTGCATTTACTAGTCTCCTTTCGTGGCAATGCTGTCTTCTGCATTCTGTCTCGACTTTGAGCTCGGGGGATTCAGCTTTAAAGTTGAACAGAAATAGAGACCAGATCATGTTTTTATCTGGCTCGTGGTCTTGCTGGTCAGATGGAAGAGACTGAGGGCTGCAAAAGCACGGGTCATCTCCCTTGCAGCATCCCTCACGTTACAGTTCCAGGGTGGCTGTGAAAACCCAACAGTGCATTTGGGTGCTGCTTTCCCAGGAATCCGAGATGCGCTTGGCTGTGCTGTAGCACTGGAGCTTAGGTGGGGTCCCTGTTCCTTCCCCTTCATACCTCTGAGGTGGTTAAAGTTTGTGAGAGCAGTAGGGGCTGCTGGCTGCGAGGAGACATATGGTTGTGTTAAAGGGAACTGCAGATGGTATTTAGGAGCTCACTAAGTGAGGTGGAAACCCACTGGCTCACTCCGGCAGAGCCAGATCCCAGAGCTCAGCTCCTCTCGTGCCCTTTGGATGGGATCTTGGGCTGGCATTCTTGGAACGGCAGTGCGGGGCGTTGGAGATGCTGCACTGCAGTAAGCACAAGAAGAGGCAAGCAAGCGGGCCTCGGTGTAGCAGTCATCACATGCTTCATGGCTCAGTTCATGGACTGTAATTGCAGGTATTCATATAATCTACATCACTGGGCAGGACTCTGCGCACACACACACGCACATGCATGCCCAGACGTAAACGCACCAGACCCACACTCGTCCACACATCCTCGCCAAAACAACTGAAAATAAAAGTGATCTCGATCTCAAGGAGAGGGCTGGCTGTTTGATTTCTTTTTCCTCTTCCAGTGGCTCCTTGGGCCCTGCCTCTGGAAGGGTCTGTGCCTAATTTTAGATCTGGGGTTTTCTGAAGCCAGGAGCCAGAGCTTTTAGGGGGATAATTAGCAAATGACTCACAAAATAATCAAGAGATTTGGCATTGAGTGAATCTGAGCTTGGGGCCCCTTGTTTGGATTAACATCTCTGAACCGTTTCCCACTGCAGCAAGGCAGGTGGTGCTGTGCAGCAGGTCTAGAAGGGATGGCAGCATCTGCAACAAGGTGCTGAGTGCCAGAGTGAGACAGGAGGCAAGACTGAGGGCGGGTGGCTGGGCCCCAGCCGGGCAGATGAGGAGATATGAAGCTCTTCAGCGGCTGGCAGATATGGAGGTGTCAGGGGGGCTTGCATCAGTCGGGTGGGTGTCACGTAGGCATTAGCCTCAATCTCTGAGGACAGAAGGGAAATCTCTGAGGATGTGCCAGGATTGCGCTCCAGGGCTGTGGGAAGCACCAGCAGAAAAGAGAGAAGTGGACAGAGAGGCCACGTCCCTTTGCCTTCCCCTCCTGGCCCAGCAGGACCCAGAGGGCTCACAAGTGTCCCATGCCATCCACCCCACCCCGCATGCTGACTGCGGATTAAGGGATATGGGGAAGAGCACTCGGAGGCAATTCCCCTGGGTGGGGAGGGGTTGGGTCCAGCTGAATCACTCCGGTGGCTGGTACCTTGCTACCCATGCCCCACGGGTGTCCCAGACCTCTGTTCAGAACACCCTGTGCAAAGTCAGCCTCGCGAGGAAGCACAGGAGCATAAATGTCTGTCCAGTGCATTTATCCCGTAAGAGGGCCAGAGCTTCCAGAGAGTCGCCGAGAACCCAGACCCGTGAGGCTGCTCGGCGGAAGCCCGGGAGGGATGCGGCAGGACCGTGAAGGCACAGGCGGTACCACAAAGGAGCGGAGGGCTGACGGGCCCCAGGGCTGCCTTGGAGCACAGGGCGTGAGGCAGGCCGGGCACGCGTGGCACGCACCCACGACACTTTTTTCATCCCGGCCCGAGAAGGTAGGAGCCGGGACCGAGAGGCTGTTGGCGTCTCAGGAAGCGCAGCGGCTTAGCGATGAAGGCGGCGGCCGGAGGCGGTGGCCCGAGGCGGTGCCGGCGGGGCCGCCCCA